>NW_026777614.1:0-180436 GCF_028023285.1 Balaenoptera ricei
TGGTACGGCTTAGGGTACGGGTTCGGGGGAGGGGTTCGGGTACGGCGTAGGGTATGGGTTAGGGTTAGGGTTAGGGTTTGAGTTAGGGTTAGGGCTCGGTTTAGTGTACGGGTTAGGATTAGGGTACGTTTTAGGGTTAGGGTAGGGGTTAGGGTTAGGGTACGCATTAGGGTTAGGGTAGTTATTAAACCTATCCCACTCTCTAGATACCCCTTAGCACGTAAAGGAATATTATTTGAGGGTCCAGCCATGGAGAAGAGTTTAGACACTAGGATAAGATAAGGAACACACCCATTATAAAGAAATCACATTAGGATTCTCTTTTTAAGCTGTTCCTTCAAACACTAGTGCTTAGGAAATCTATTGAGGAGCAGAAGCAGTCAAGGGTAGCCTAGGGTTAGGGTTAGGCTTAGGGTTAGGCTTAGGGTACGGCTTAGGCTACGGGTTCGGGGAGGGGTTCGGGTACGCGCGTAGGGTATGGGTTAGGGTTAGGGTTTGAGTTAGGGTTAGGGCTCGGTTTAGTGTACGGGTTAGGATTAGGGTACGTGTTAGGGTTAGGGTAGGGGTTAGGGTTAGGGTATGCGTTAGAGGTTAGGGTAGTTATTAAACCTATCCCACTCTCTAGATACCCCTTAGCACGTAAAGGAATATTATTTGGGGGTCCAGCCATGGAGAAGAGTTTAGACACTAGGATAAGATAAGGACCACACCCATTATAAAGAAATCACATTAGGATTCTCTTTTTTAAGCTGTTCCTTCAAACACTAGTGCTTAGGAAATCTATGGAAGGCAGAAGCAGTCAAGGGTAGCCTAGGGTTAGGGTTAGGCTTAGGGTTAGGCTTAGGGTACGGCTTAGGGTACGGGTTCGGGGAGGGGTTCGGGTACGGCGTAGGGTATGGGTTAGGGTTAGGGTTTTGAGTTAGGGTTAGGGCTCGGTTAGTGTACGGTGTTAGGGATTAGGGTACGTTTTAGGGTTAGGGTAGGGGTTAGGGTTAGGGTACGCGTTAGGGTTAGGGTAGTTATTAAACCTATCCGACTCTCTAGATACCCCTTAGCACGTAAAGGAATATTATTGGGGGTCCAGCCATGGGAGAAGAGTTTAGACACTAGGATAAGATAAGGAACACACCCATTATAAAGAAATTACATTAGGATTCTCTTTTAACAGCTTGTTCCTTCAAACACTAGTGCTTAGGAAATCTATTGGAGGCAGAAGCAGTCAAGGGTAGCCTAGGGTTAGGGTTAGGCTTAGGGTTAGGCTTAGGGTACGGCTTAGGGTACGGGTTCGGGGAGGGGTTCGGGTACGGCGTAGGGTATGGGTTAGGGTTAGGGTTAGGGTTAGTGTTAGGGTTAGGGCTCGGTTTTAGGGTACGGGTTAGGATTAGGGTACGTGTTAGGGTTAGGGTAGGTGTTAGGGTTAGGGTACGCGTTAGGGTTAGGGTAGTTATTAAACTTATCCCCACTCTCTAGATACCCCTTAGCACGTAAAGGATATTATTTGGGGTGCAGCCATGGAGAAGAGTTTAGACACTAGGATAAGATAGAGGAACACACACCCATTATAAAGAATTACAGTAGGATTCTCTTTTTAAGCTGTTCCTTACAACACTAGTGCTTAGGAAATCTATTGGAGGCAGAAGCAGTCAAGGGTAGCCTAGGGTTAGGGTTAGGCTTAGGGTTAGGCTTAGGGTACGGCTTAGGGTACGGGTTTGGGGAGGGGTTCGGGACTCGGTAGGGTAGGGTATGGGTTAGGGTTAGGGTTAGGGTTATTGTTAGGGTTAGGGCTCGGTTTAGGGTACGGGTTAGTGATTAGGGTAGCGTGTTAGGGTTAGGGTAGGGGTTAGGGTTTGGTCGCTTAGGGTTAGGGTAGTTATTAAACCTATCCCACTCTCTAGATACCCCTTAGCACGTAAAGGAATATTATTTGGGGGTCCAGCCATGGAGAAGAGTTTAGACACTAGGATAAAATAAGGAACACATACATTATAAAGAAATCACATTAGGATTCTCTTTTTAAGCTGTTCCTTAAAACACTAGTGCTTAGGAAATCTATTGGAGGCAGAAGCAGTCAAGGGTAGCCTAGGGTTAGGGTTAGGCTTAGGGTTAGGCTTAGGGTACGGCTTAGGGTACGGGTTCGGGGAGGGGGTTCGGGTACGGCGTAGGGTATGGGTTAGGGTTAGGGTTAGGGTTAGTGTTAGGGTTAGGGCTCGGTTTAGGGTACGGGTTAGGATTAGGGTACGTGTTAGGGTTAGGGTAGGGGTTAGGGTTAGGGTACGCGTTAGGGTTAGGGTAGTTATTAAACCTATCCCACTCTCTAGATACCCCTTAGCACGTAAAGGAATATTATTTGGGGGTCCAGCCATGGAGAAGAGTTTAGACACTAGGATAAAAATAAGGAACACATACATTATAAAGAAACTCACATTAGGATTCTCTTTTTAAGCTGTTCCTTCAAACATTAGTGCTTAGGAAATCTTTGGAGGCAGAAGCAGTCAAGGGTAGCCTAGGGTTAGGGTTAGGCTTAGGGTTAGGGTTAGGGTACGGCTTAGGGTAGGGTTTCGGGGAGGGGTTCGGGTACGGCGTAGGGTATGGGTTAGGGTTAGGGTTAGGGTTAGTGTTAGGGTTAGGGCTCAGTTTAGGGTACGGGTTAGGATTAGGGTACGTGTTAGGGTTAGGGTAGGGGTTAGGGTTAGGGTACGCGTTAGGGTCTAGGGTAGTTATTAAACCTATCCCACTCTCTAGATACCCCTTAGCACGTAAAGGAATATTATTTGGGGGTCCAGCCATGGAGAAGAGTTTAGACACTAGGATAAAATAAGGAACACATACATTATAAAGAAATCACATTAGGATTCTCTTTTTAAGCTGTTCCTTAAACACTAGTGCTTAGGAAATCTATTGGAGGCAGAAGCAGTCAAGGGTAGCCTAGGGTTAGGGTCTAGGCTTTAGGGTTAGGCTTAGGGTACGGCTTAGGGTTCGGGTACGGCGTAGGGTATGGGTTAGGGTTAGGGTTAGGGTTAGCGGTTAGTGTTAGGTTAGGGCTCGGTTAGGGTACGGGTTAGGAGTTAGGGTACGTAGGGTTAGGGTAGGGGTTAGGTTAGTGTAGTTATTAAACCCTATCCCACTCTCTAGATACCCCTTAGCACGTAAAGGAATATTATTTGGGGGTCCAGCCATGGAGAAGAGTTTAGACACTAGGATAAAATAAGGAACACATACATTATAAAGAAATCACATTAGGATTCTCTTTTTAAGCTGTTCCTTAAAACACTAGTGCTTAGGAAATCTATTGGAGGCAGAAGCAGTCAAGGGTAGCCTAGGGTTAGGGTTAGGCTTAGGGTTAGGCTTAGGGTACGGCTTAGGGTACGGGTTCGGGGAGGGGTTCGGGTACGGCGTAGGGTATGGGTTAGGGTTAGGGTTAGGGTTAGTGTTAGGGTTAGGGCTCGGTTTAGGGTACGGGTTAGGATTAGGGGTACGTGTTAGGGTTAGGGTAGGTGTTAGGGTTAGGGTACGCGTTAGGGTTAGGGTAGTTATTAAACCTATCCCACTCTCTAGATACCCCTTAGCACGTAAAGGAATATTATTTGGGGGTCCAGCCATGGAGAAGAGTTTAGACACTAGGATAAAATAAGGAACACATACATTATAAAGAAATCACATTAGGATTCTCTTTTTAAGCTGTTCCTTAAAACACTAGTGCTTAGGAAATCTATTGGAGGCAGAAGCAGTCAAGGGTAGCCTAGGGTTAGGGTTAGGCTTAGGGTTAGGGTTAGGGTACGGCTTAGGGTACGGGTTCGGGGAGGGGTTCGGGTACTGGCGTAGGGTATGGGTTAGGGTTAGGGTTAGGGTTAGTGTTAGGGTTAGGGCTCGGTTTAGGGTACGGGTTAGGATTAGGGTACGTGTTAGGGTTAGCGGTAGGGGTTAGGTTAGGGGTACGCGTTAGGGTTAGGGTAGTTATTAAACCTATCCCACTCTCTAGATACCCCTTAGCACGTTAAAGGAATATTATTTGGGGGTGCAGCCATGGAGAAGAGTTTAGACACTAGGATAAGATAAGGAACACACCCATTATAAAGAAATCACATTAGGATTCTCTTTTTAAGCTGTTCCTTACAACACTAGTGCTTAGGAAATCTATTGGAGGCAGAAGCAGTCAAGGGTAGCCTAGGGTTAGGGTTAGGCTTAGGGTTAGGCTTAGGGTACGGCTTAGGGTAGGGGTTTCGGGGAGGGGTTCGGGTACGGCGTAGGGTATGGGTTAGGGTTAGGGTTAGGGTTAGTGTTAGGGTTAGGGCTCGGTTTAGGGTACGGGTTAGGATTAGGGTACGTGTTAGGGTTAGGGTAGGGGTTAGGGTTAGGGTACGCGTTAGGGTTAGGGTAGTTATTAAACCTATCCCACTCTCTAGATACCCTTAGCACGTAAAGGAATATTATTTGGGGGTCCAGCCATGGAGAAGAGTTTAGACACTAGGATAAGATAAGGAACACACCCATTATAAAGAAATCACATTAGGATTCTCTTTTTAAGCTGTTCCTTCAAAACACTAGTGCTTAGGAAATCTATTGGAGGCAGAAGCAGTCAAGGGTAGCCTAGGGTTAGGCTTAGGTTAGGCTTAGGGTACGGCTTAGGGTACGGCTTAGGGTTCGGGTACGGCGTAGGGTATGGGTTAGGGTTAGGGTTAGGGTTAGTGTTAGGGTTAGGGCTCGGTTTAGGGTACGGGTTAGGATTAGGGTACGTGGTTAGGGTTAGGGTAGGTGTTAGGGTTAGGGTACGCGTTAGGGTTAGGGTAGTTATTAAAACCTATCCCACTCTCTAGATACCCCTTAGCACGTAAAGGAATATTATTTGGGGGTCCAGCCATGGAGAAGAGTTTAGACACTAGGATAAAATAAGGAACACATACATTATAAAGAAATCACATTAGGATTCTCTTTTTAAGCTGTTCCTTAAAACACTAGTGCTTAGGAAATCTATTGGAGGCAGAAGCAGTCAAGGGTAGCCTAGGGTTAGGGTTAGGCTTAGGGTTAGGCTTAGGGTACGGCTTAGGGTAGGGGTTCGGGGAGTGGTTCGGGTACGGCGTAGGGTATGGGTTAGGGTTAGGGTTAGGGTTAGTGTTAGGGTTAGGGCTCGGTTTAGGGTACGGGTTAGGATTAGGGTACGTGTTAGGGTTAGGGTAGGGGTTAGGGTTAGGGTACGCGTTAGGGTTAGGGTAGTTATTAAACCTATCCCACTCTCTAGATACCCCTTAGCACGTAAAGGAATATTATTTGGGGGTCCAGCCATGGAGAAGAGTTTAGACACTAGGATAAAATAAGGAACACATACATTATAAAGAAATCACATTAGGATTCTCTTTTTAAGCTGTTCCTTAAAAACACTAGTGCTTAGGCAAATCTATTGGAGGCAGAAGCAGTCAAGGGTAGCCTAGGGTTAGGGTTAGGCTTAGGGTTAGGCTTACGGGTACGGCTTAGGGTACGGGTTCGGGGAGGGGTTCGGGTACGGCGTAGGGTATGGGTTAGGGTTAGGGTTAGGGTTAGTGTTAGGGTTAGGGCTCGGTTTAGGGTACGGGTTAGGATTAGGGTACGTGTTAGGGTTAGGGTAGGGGTTAGGGTTAGGCGTACGCGTTAGGGTTAGGGTAGTTATTAAACCTATCCCACTCTCTAGATACCCCTTAGCACGTAAAGGAATATTATTTGGGGGTCCAGCCATGGAGAAGAGTTTAGACACTAGGATAAAATAAGGAACACATACATTATAAAGAAATCACATTAGGATTCTCTTTTTAAGCTGTTCCTTAAAACACTAGTGCTTAGGAAATCTATTGGAGGCAGAAGCAGTCAAGGGTAGCCTAGGGTTAGGGTTAGGCTTAGGGTTAGGCTTAGGGTACGGCTTAGGGTACGGGTTCGGGGAGGGGTTCGGGTACGGCGTAGGGTATGGGTTAGGGTTAGGGTTAGGGTTAGTGTTAGGGTTAGGGCTCGGTTTAGGGTACGGGTTAGGGATTAGGGTACGTGTTAGGGTTAGGGTAGGTGTTAGGGTTAGGGTACGCGTTAGGGTTAGGGTAGTTATTAAACTTATCCCACTCTCTAGATACCCCTTAGCACGTAAAGGAATATTATTTGGGGGTGCAGCCATGGAGAAGAGTTTAGACACTAGGATAAGATAAGGAACACACCCATTATAAAGAAATCACATTAGGATTCTCTTTTTAAGCTGTTCCTTACAACACTAGTGCTTAGGAAATCTATTGGAGGCAGAAGCAGTCAAGGGTAGCCTAGGGTTAGGGTTAGGCTTAGGGTTAGGCTTAGGGTACGGCTTAGGGTACGGGTTCGGGGAGGGGTTCGGGTACGGCGTAGGGTATGGGTTAGGGTTAGGGTTAGGGTTAGTGTTAGGGTTAGGGCTCGGTTTAGGGTACGGGTTAGGATTAGGGTACGTGTTAGGGTTAGGGTAGGGGTTAGGGTTAGGGTACGCGTTAGGGTTAGGGTAGTTATTAAACCTATCCCACTCTCTAGATACCCCTTAGCACGTAAAGGAATATTATTTGGGGGTCCAGCCATGGAGAAGAGTTTAGACACTAGGATAAAATAAGGAACACATACATTATAAAGAAATCACATTAGGATTCTCTTTTTAAGCTGTTCCTTAAAACACTAGTGCTTAGGAAATCTATTGGAGGCAGAAGCAGTCAAGGGTAGCCTAGGGTTAGGGTTAGGCTTAGGGTTAGGGTTAGGGTACGGCTTAGGGTAGGGGTTCGGGGAGGGGTTCGGGTACGGCGTAGGGTATGGGTTAGGGTTAGGGTTAGGGTTAGTGTTAGGGTTAGGGCTCGGTTTAGGGTACGGGTTAGGATTAGGGTACGTGTTAGGGTTAGGGTAGGGGTTAGGGTTAGGGTACGCGTTAGGGTTAGGGTAGTTATTAAACCTATCCCACTCTCTAGATACCCCTTAGCACGTAAAGGAATATTATTTGGGGGTGCAGCCATGGAGAAGAGTTTAGACACTAGGATAAGATAAGGAACACACCCATTATAAAGAAATCACATTAGGATTCTCTTTTTAAGCTGTTCCTTACAACACTAGTGCTTAGGAAATCTATTGGAGGCAGAAGCAGTCAAGGGTAGCCTAGGGTTAGGGTTAGGCTTAGGGTTAGGCTTAGGGTACGGCTTAGGGTACGGGTTCGGGGAGGGGTTCGGGTACGGCGTAGGGTATGGGTTAGGGTTAGGGTTAGGGTTAGTGTTAGGGTTAGGGCTCGGTTTAGGGTACGGGTTAGGATTAGGGTACGTGTTAGGGTTAGGGTAGGGGTTAGGGTTAGGGTACGCGTTAGGGTTAGGGTAGTTATTAAACCTATCCCACTCTCTAGATACCCCTTAGCACGTAAAGGAATATTATTTGGGGGTCCAGCCATGGAGAAGAGTTTAGACACTAGGATAAAATAAGGAACACATACATTATAAAGAAATCACATTAGGATTCTCTTTTTAAGCTGTTCCTTAAAACACTAGTGCTTAGGAAATCTATTGGAGGCAGAAGCAGTCAAGGGTAGCCTAGGGTTAGGGTTAGGCTTAGGGTTAGGCTTAGGGTACGGCTTAGGGTACGGGTTCGGGGAGGGGTTCGGGTACGGCGTAGGGTATGGGTTAGGGTTAGGGTTAGGGTTAGTGTTAGGGTTAGGGCTCGGTTTAGGGTACGGGTTAGGATTAGGGTACGTGTTAGGGTTAGGGTAGGTGTTAGGGTTAGGGTACGCGTTAGGGTTAGGGTAGTTATTAAACCTATCCCACTCTCTAGATACCCCTTAGCACGTAAAGGAATATTATTTGGGGGTCCAGCCATGGAGAAGAGTTTAGACACTAGGATAAAATAAGGAACACATACATTATAAAGAAATCACATTAGGATTCTCTTTTTAAGCTGTTCCTTAAAACACTAGTGCTTAGGAAATCTATTGGAGGCAGAAGCAGTCAAGGGTAGCCTAGGGTTAGGGTTAGGCTTAGGGTTAGGGTTAGGGTACGGCTTAGGGTAGGGGTTCGGGGAGGGGTTCGTGTACGGCGTAGGGTATGGGTTAGGGTTAGGGTTAGGGTTAGTGTTAGGGTTAGGGCTCGGTTTAGGGTACGGGTTAGGATTAGGGTACGTGTTAGGGTTAGGGTAGGTGTTAGGGTTAGGGTACGCGTTAGGGTTAGGGTAGTTATTAAACCTATCCCACTCTCTAGATACCCCTTAGAACGTAAAGGAATATTATTTGGGGGTCCAGCCATGGAGAAGAGTTTAGACACTAGGATAAAATAAGGAACACATACATTATAAAGAAATCACATTAGGATTCTCTTTTTAAGCTGTTCCTTAAAACACTAGTGCTTAGGAAATCTATTGGAGGCAGAAGCAGTCAAGGGTAGCCTAGGGTTAGGGTTAGGCTTAGGGTTAGGGTTAGGGTACGGCTTAGGGTAGGGGTTCGGGGAGGGATTCGGGTACGGCGTAGGGTATGGGTTAGGGTTAGGGTTAGGGTTAGTGTTAGGGTTAGGGCTCGGTTTAGGGTACGGGTTAGGATTAGGGTACGTGTTAGGGTTAGGGTAGGGGTTAGGGTTAGGGTACGCTTTAGGGTTAGGGTAGTTATTAAACCTATCCCACTCTCTAGATACCCCTTAGCACGTAAAGGAATATTATTTGGGGGTCCAGCCATGGAGAAGAGTTTAGACACTAGGATAAGATAAGGAACACACCCATTATAAAGAAATCACATTAGGATTCTCTTTTTAAGCTGTTCCTTCAAACACTAGTGCTTAGGAAATCTATTGGAGGCAGAAGCAGTCAAGGGTAGCCTAGGGTTAGGGTTAGGCTTAGGGTTAGGCTTAGGGTACGGCTTAGGGTACGGGTTTGGGGAGGGGTTCGGGTACGGCGTAGGGTATGGGTTAGGGTTAGGGTTAGGGTTAGTGTTAGGGTTAGGGCTCGGTTTAGGGTACGGGTCAGGATTAGGGTACGTGTTAGGGTTAGGGTAGGGGTTAGGGTTAGGGTACGCGTTAGGGTTAGGGTAGTTATTAAACCTATCCCGCTCTCTAGATACCCCTTAGCACGTAAAGGAACATTATTTGGGGGTCCAGCCATGGAGAAGAGTTTAGACACTAGGATAAAATAAGGAACACATACATTATAAAGAAATCACATTAGGATTCTCTTTTTAAGCTGTTCCTTAAAACACTAGTGCTTAGGAAATCTATTGGAGGCAGAAGCAGTCAAGGGTAGCCTAGGGTTAGGGTTAGGCTTAGGGTTAGGGTTAGGGTACGGCTTAGGGTAGGGGTTCGGGGAGGGGTTCGGATACGGCGTAGGGTATGGGTTAGGGTTAGGGTTAGGGTTAGTGTTAGGGTTAGGGCTCGGTTTAGGGTACGGGTTAGGATTAGGGTACGTGTTAGGGTTAGGGTAGGGGTTAGGGTTAGGGTACGCGTTAGGGTTAGGGTAGTTATTAAACCTATCCCACTCTCTAGATACCCCTTAGCACGTAAAGGAATATTATTTGGGGGTGCAGCCATGGAGAAGAGTTTAGACACTAGGATAAGATAAGGAACACACCCATTATAAAGAAATCACATTAGGATTCTCTTTTTAAGCTGTTCCTTACAACACTAGTGCTTAGGAAATCTATTGGAGGCAGAAGCAGTCAAGGGTAGCCTAGGGTTAGGGTTAGGCTTAGGGTTAGGCTTAGGGTACGGCTTAGGGTACGGGTTTGGGGAGGGGTTCGGGTACGGCGTAGGGTATGGGTTAGGGTTAGGGTTAGGGTTAGTGTTAGGGTTAGGGCTCGGTTTAGGGTACGGGTTAGGATTAGGGTACGTGTTAGGGTTAGGGTAGGGGTTAGGGTTAGGGTACGTGTTAGGGTTAGGGTAGTTATTAAACCTATCCCACTCTCTAGATACCCCTTAGCACGTAAAGGAATATTATTTGGGGGTCCAGCCATGGAGAAGAGTTTAGACACTAGGATAAAATAAGGAACACATACATTATAAAGAAATCACATTAGGATTCTCTTTTTAAGCTGTTCCTTAAAACACTAGTGCTTAGGAAATCTATTGGAGGCAGAAGCAGTCAAGGGTAGCCTAGGGTTAGGGTTAGGCTTAGGGTTAGGCTTAGGGTACGGCTTAGGGTAGGGGTTCGGGGATGGGTTCGGGTACGGCGTAGGGTATGGGTTAGGGTTAGGGTTAGGGTTAGTGTTAGGGTTAGGGCTCGGTTTAGGGTACGGGTTAGGATTAGGGTACGTGTTAGGGTTAGGGTAGGGGTTAGGGTTAGGGTACGCGTTAGGGTTAGGGTAGTTATTAAACCTATCCCACTCTCTAGATACCCCTTAGCACGTAAAGGAATATTATTTGGGGGTCCAGCCATGGAGAAGAGTTTAGACACTAGGATAAAATAAGGAACACATACATTATAAAGAAATCACATTAGGATTCTCTTTTTAAGCTGTTCCTTAAAACACTAGTGCTTAGGAAATCTATTGGAGGCAGAAGCAGTCAAGGGTAGCCTAGGGTTAGGGTTAGGCTTAGGGTTAGGCTTAGGGTACGGCTTAGGGTACGGGTTCGGGGAGGGGTTCGGGTACGGCGTAGGGTATGGGTTAGGGTTAGGGTTAGTGTTAGGGTTAGGGCTCGGTTTAGGGTACGGGTTAGGATTAGGGTACGTGTTAGGGTTAGGGTAGGTGTTAGGGTTAGGGTACGCGTTAGGGTTAGGGTAGTTATTAAACCTATCCCACTCTCTAGATACCCCTTAGCACGTAAAGGAATATTATTTGGGGGTGCAGCCATGGAGAAGAGTTTAGACACTAGGATAAGATAAGGAACACACCCATTATAAAGAAATCACATTAGGATTCTCTTTTTAAGCTGTTCCTTACAACACTAGTGCTTAGGAAATCTATTGGAGGCAGAAGCAGTCAAGGGTAGCCTAGGGTTAGGGTTAGGCTTAGGGTTAGGCTTAGGGTACGGCTTAGGGTACGGGTTTGTGGAGGGGTTCGGGTACGGCGTAGGGTATGGGTTAGGGTTAGGGTTAGGGTTAGTGTTAGGGTTAGGGCTCGGCTAAGGGTACGGGTTAGGATTAGGGTACGTGTTAGGGTTAGGGTAGGGGTTAGGGTTAGGGTACGCGTTAGGGTTAGGGTAGTTATTAAACCTATCCCACTCTCTAGATACCCCTTAGCACGTAAAGGAATATTATTTGGGGGTCCAGCCATGGAGAAGAGTTTAGACACTAGGATAAAATAAGGAACACATACATTATAAAGAAATCACATTAGGATTCTCTTTTTAAGCTGTTCCTTAAAACACTAGTGCTTAGGAAATCTATTGGAGGCAGAAGCAGTCAAGGGTAGCCTAGGGTTAGGGTTAGGCTTAGGGTTAGGGTTAGGGTACGGCTTAGGGTAGGGGTTCGGGGAGGGGTTCGGGTACGGCGTAGGGTATGGGTTAGGGTTAGGGTTAGGGTTAGTGTTAGGGTTAGGGCTCGGTTTAGGGTACGGGTTAGGATTAGGGTACGTGTTAGGGTTAGGGTAGGGGTTAGGGTTAGGGTACGCGTTAGGGTTAGGGTAGTTATTAAACCTATCCCACTCTCTAGATACCCCTTAGCACGTAAAGGAATATTATTTGGGGGTCCAGCCATGGAGAAGAGTTTAGACACTAGGATAAAATAAGGAACACATACATTATAAAGAAATCACATTAGGATTCTCTTTTTAAGCTGTTCCTTAAAACACTAGTGCTTAGGAAATCTATTGGAGGCAGAAGCAGTCAAGGGTAGCCTAGGGTTAGGGTTAGGCTTAGGGTTAGGCTTAGGGTACGGCTTAGGGTACGGGTTCGGGGAGGGGTTCGGGTACGGCGTAGGGTATGGGTTAGGGTTAGGGTTAGGGTTAGTGTTAGGGTTAGGGCTCGGTTTAGGGTACGGGTTAGGATTAGGGTACGTGTTAGGGTTAGGGTAGGTGTTAGGGTTAGGGTACGCGTTAGGGTTAGGGTAGTTATTAAACTTATCCCACTCTCTAGATACCCCTTAGCACGTAAAGGAATATTATTTGGGGGTGCAGCCATGGAGAAGAGTTTAGACACTAGGATAAGATAAGGAACACACCCATTATAAAGAAATCACATTAGGATTCTCTTTTTAAGCTGTTCCTTACAACACTAGTGCTTAGGAAATCTATTGGAGGCAGAAGCAGTCAAGGGTAGCCTAGGGTTAGGGTTAGGCTTAGGGTTAGGCTTAGGGTACGGCTTAGGGTACGGGTTTGGGGAGGGGTTCGGGTACGGCGTAGGGTATGGGTTAGGGTTAGGGTTAGGGTTATTGTTAGGGTTAGGGCTCGGTTTAGGGTACGGGTTAGGATTAGGGTACGTGTTAGGGTTAGGGTAGGGGTTAGGGTTAGGGTACGCGTTAGGGTTAGGGTAGTTATTAAACCTATCCCACTCTCTAGATACCCCTTAGCACGTAAAGGAATATTATTTGGGGGTCCAGCCATGGAGAAGAGTTTAGACACTAGGATAAAATAAGGAACACATACATTATAAAGAAATCACATTAGGATTCTCTTTTTAAGCTGTTCCTTAAAACACTAGTGCTTAGGAAATCTATTGGAGGCAGAAGCAGTCAAGGGTAGCCTAGGGTTAGGGTTAGGCTTAGGGTTAGGCTTAGGGTACGGCTTAGGGTACGGGTTCGGGGAGGGGTTCGGGTACGGCGTAGGGTATGGGTTAGGGTTAGGGTTAGGGTTAGTGTTAGGGTTAGGGCTCGGTTTAGGGTACGGGTTAGGATTAGGGTACGTGTTAGGGTTAGGGTAGGGGTTAGGGTTAGGGTACGCGTTAGGGTTAGGGTAGTTATTAAACCTATCCCACTCTCTAGATACCCCTTAGCACGTAAAGGAATATTATTTGGGGGTCCAGCCATGGAGAAGAGTTTAGACACTAGGATAAAATAAGGAACACATACATTATAAAGAAATCACATTAGGATTCTCTTTTTAAGCTGTTCCTTCAAACATTAGTGCTTAGGAAATCTTTGGAGGCAGAAGCAGTCAAGGGTAGCCTAGGGTTAGGGTTAGGCTTAGGGTTAGGGTTAGGGTACGGCTTAGGGTAGGGTTTCGGGGAGGGGTTCGGGTACGGCGTAGGGTATGGGTTAGGGTTAGGGTTAGGGTTAGTGTTAGGGTTAGGGCTCAGTTTAGGGTACGGGTTAGGATTAGGGTACGTGTTAGGGTTAGGGTAGGGGTTAGGGTTAGGGTACGCGTTAGGGTTAGGGTAGTTATTAAACCTATCCCACTCTCTAGATACCCCTTAGCACGTAAAGGAATATTATTTGGGGGTCCAGCCATGGAGAAGAGTTTAGACACTAGGATAAAATAAGGAACACATACATTATAAAGAAATCACATTAGGATTCTCTTTTTAAGCTGTTCCTTAAAACACTAGTGCTTAGGAAATCTATTGGAGGCAGAAGCAGTCAAGGGTAGCCTAGGGTTAGGGTTAGGCTTAGGGTTAGGCTTAGGGTACGGCTTAGGGTTCGGGTACGGCGTAGGGTATGGGTTAGGGTTAGGGTTAGGGTTAGTGTTAGGGTTAGGGCTCGGTTTAGGGTACGGGTTAGGATTAGGGTACGTGTTAGGGTTAGGGTAGGGGTTAGGGTTAGGGTAGTTATTAAACCTATCCCACTCTCTAGATACCCCTTAGCACGTAAAGGAATATTATTTGGGGGTCCAGCCATGGAGAAGAGTTTAGACACTAGGATAAAATAAGGAACACATACATTATAAAGAAATCACATTAGGATTCTCTTTTTAAGCTGTTCCTTAAAACACTAGTGCTTAGGAAATCTATTGGAGGCAGAAGCAGTCAAGGGTAGCCTAGGGTTAGGGTTAGGCTTAGGGTTAGGCTTAGGGTACGGCTTAGGGTACGGGTTCGGGGAGGGGTTCGGGTACGGCGTAGGGTATGGGTTAGGGTTAGGGTTAGGGTTAGTGTTAGGGTTAGGGCTCGGTTTAGGGTACGGGTTAGGATTAGGGTACGTGTTAGGGTTAGGGTAGGTGTTAGGGTTAGGGTACGCGTTAGGGTTAGGGTAGTTATTAAACCTATCCCACTCTCTAGATACCCCTTAGCACGTAAAGGAATATTATTTGGGGGTCCAGCCATGGAGAAGAGTTTAGACACTAGGATAAAATAAGGAACACATACATTATAAAGAAATCACATTAGGATTCTCTTTTTAAGCTGTTCCTTAAAACACTAGTGCTTAGGAAATCTATTGGAGGCAGAAGCAGTCAAGGGTAGCCTAGGGTTAGGGTTAGGCTTAGGGTTAGGGTTAGGGTACGGCTTAGGGTACGGGTTCGGGGAGGGGTTCGGGTACGGCGTAGGGTATGGGTTAGGGTTAGGGTTAGGGTTAGTGTTAGGGTTAGGGCTCGGTTTAGGGTACGGGTTAGGATTAGGGTACGTGTTAGGGTTAGGGTAGGGGTTAGGGTTAGGGTACGCGTTAGGGTTAGGGTAGTTATTAAACCTATCCCACTCTCTAGATACCCCTTAGCACGTAAAGGAATATTATTTGGGGGTGCAGCCATGGAGAAGAGTTTAGACACTAGGATAAGATAAGGAACACACCCATTATAAAGAAATCACATTAGGATTCTCTTTTTAAGCTGTTCCTTACAACACTAGTGCTTAGGAAATCTATTGGAGGCAGAAGCAGTCAAGGGTAGCCTAGGGTTAGGGTTAGGCTTAGGGTTAGGCTTAGGGTACGGCTTAGGGTAGGGGTTCGGGGAGGGGTTCGGGTACGGCGTAGGGTATGGGTTAGGGTTAGGGTTAGGGTTAGTGTTAGGGTTAGGGCTCGGTTTAGGGTACGGGTTAGGATTAGGGTACGTGTTAGGGTTAGGGTAGGGGTTAGGGTTAGGGTACGCGTTAGGGTTAGGGTAGTTATTAAACCTATCCCACTCTCTAGATACCCCTTAGCACGTAAAGGAATATTATTTGGGGGTCCAGCCATGGAGAAGAGTTTAGACACTAGGATAAGATAAGGAACACACCCATTATAAAGAAATCACATTAGGATTCTCTTTTTAAGCTGTTCCTTAAAACACTAGTGCTTAGGAAATCTATTGGAGGCAGAAGCAGTCAAGGGTAGCCTAGGGTTAGGCTTAGGGTTAGGCTTAGGGTACGGCTTAGGGTACGGCTTAGGGTTCGGGTACGGCGTAGGGTATGGGTTAGGGTTAGGGTTAGGGTTAGTGTTAGGGTTAGGGCTCGGTTTAGGGTACGGGTTAGGATTAGGGTACGTGTTAGGGTTAGGGTAGGTGTTAGGGTTAGGGTACGCGTTAGGGTTAGGGTAGTTATTAAACCTATCCCACTCTCTAGATACCCCTTAGCACGTAAAGGAATATTATTTGGGGGTCCAGCCATGGAGAAGAGTTTAGACACTAGGATAAAATAAGGAACACATACATTATAAAGAAATCACATTAGGATTCTCTTTTTAAGCTGTTCCTTAAAACACTAGTGCTTAGGAAATCTATTGGAGGCAGAAGCAGTCAAGGGTAGCCTAGGGTTAGGGTTAGGCTTAGGGTTAGGGTTAGGGTACGGCTTAGGGTAGGGGTTCGGGGAGGGGTTCGGGTACGGCGTAGGGTATGGGTTAGGGTTAGGGTTAGGGTTAGTGTTAGGGTTAGGGCTCGGTTTAGGGTACGGGTTAGGATTAGGGTACGTGTTAGGGTTAGGGTAGGGGTTAGGGTTAGGGTACGCGTTAGGGTTAGGGTAGTTATTAAACCTATCCCACTCTCTAGATACCCCTTAGCACGTAAAGGAATATTATTTGGGGGTGCAGCCATGGAGAAGAGTTTAGACACTAGGATAAGATAAGGAACACACCCATTATAAAGAAATCACATTAGGATTCTCTTTTTAAGCTGTTCCTTACAACACTAGTGCTTAGGAAATCTATTGGAGGCAGAAGCAGTCAAGGGTAGCCTAGGGTTAGGGTTAGGCTTAGGGTTAGGCTTAGGGTACGGCTTAGGGTACGGGTTTGGGGAGGGGTTCGGGTACGGCGTAGGGTATGGGTTAGGGTTAGGGTTAGGGTTAGTGTTAGGGTTAGGGCTCGGTTTAGGGTACGGGTTAGGATTAGGGTACGTGTTAGGGTTAGGGTAGGGGTTAGGGTTAGGGTACGCGTTAGGGTTAGGGTAGTTATTAAACCTATCCCACTCTCTAGATACCCCTTAGCACGTAAAGGAATATTATTTGGGGGTCCCGCCATGGAGAAGAGTTTAGACACTAGGATAAAATAAGGAACACATACATTATAAAGAAATCACATTAGGATTCTCTTTTTAAGCTGTTCCTTAAAACACTAGTGCTTAGGAAATCTATTGGAGGCAGAAGCAGTCAAGGGTAGCCTAGGGTTAGGGTTAGGCTTAGGGTTAGGCTTAGGGTACGGCTTAGGGTACGGGTTCGGGGAGGGGTTCGGGTACGGCGTAGGGTATGGGTTAGGGTTAGGGTTAGGGTTAGTGTTAGGGTTAGGGCTCGGTTTAGGGTACGGGTTAGGATTAGGGTACGTGTTAGGGTTAGGGTAGGTGTTAGGGTTAGGGTACGCGTTAGGGTTAGGGTAGTTATTAAACCTATCCCACTCTCTAGATACCCCTTAGCACGTAAAGGAATATTATTTGGGGGTCCAGCCATGGAGAAGAGTTTAGACACTAGGATAAAATAAGGAACACATACATTATAAAGAAATCACATTAGGATTCTCTTTTTAAGCTGTTCCTTAAAACACTAGTGCTTAGGAAATCTATTGGAGGCAGAAGCAGTCAAGGGTAGCCTAGGGTTAGGGTTAGGCTTAGGGTTAGGGTTAGGGTACGGCTTAGGGTAGGGGTTCGGGGAGGGGTTCGTGTACGGCGTAGGGTATGGGTTAGGGTTAGGGTTAGGGTTAGTGTTAGGGTTAGGGCTCGGTTTAGGGTACGGGTTAGGATTAGGGTACGTGTTAGGGTTAGGGTAGGTGTTAGGGTTAGGGTACGCGTTAGGGTTAGGGTAGTTATTAAACCTATCCCACTCTCTAGATACCCCTTAGAACGTAAAGGAATATTATTTGGGGGTCCAGCCATGGAGAAGAGTTTAGACACTAGGATAAAATAAGGAACACATACATTATAAAGAAATCACATTAGGATTCTCTTTTTAAGCTGTTCCTTAAAACACTAGTGCTTAGGAAATCTATTGGAGGCAGAAGCAGTCAAGGGTAGCCTAGGGTTAGGGTTAGGCTTAGGGTTAGGGTTAGGGTACGGCTTAGGGTAGGGGTTCGGGGAGGGATTCGGGTACGGCGTAGGGTATGGGTTAGGGTTAGGGTTAGGGTTAGTGTTAGGGTTAGGGCTCGGTTTAGGGTACGGGTTAGGATTAGGGTACGTGTTAGGGTTAGGGTAGGGGTTAGGGTTAGGGTACGCTTTAGGGTTAGGGTAGTTATTAAACCTATCCCACTCTCTAGATACCCCTTAGCACGTAAAGGAATATTATTTGGGGGTCCAGCCATGGAGAAGAGTTTAGACACTAGGATAAGATAAGGAACACACCCATTATAAAGAAATCACATTAGGATTCTCTTTTTAAGCTGTTCCTTCAAACACTAGTGCTTAGGAAATCTATTGGAGGCAGAAGCAGTCAAGGGTAGCCTAGGGTTAGGGTTAGGCTTAGGGTTAGGCTTAGGGTACGGCTTAGGGTACGGGTTTGGGGAGGGGTTCGGGTACGGCGTAGGGTATGGGTTAGGGTTAGGGTTAGGGTTAGTGTTAGGGTTAGGGCTCGGTTTAGGGTACGGGTCAGGATTAGGGTACGTGTTAGGGTTAGGGTAGGGGTTAGGGTTAGGGTACGCGTTAGGGTTAGGGTAGTTATTAAACCTATCCCGCTCTCTAGATACCCCTTAGCACGTAAAGGAACATTATTTGGGGGTCCAGCCATGGAGAAGAGTTTAGACACTAGGATAAAATAAGGAACACATACATTATAAAGAAATCACATTAGGATTCTCTTTTTAAGCTGTTCCTTAAAACACTAGTGCTTAGGAAATCTATTGGAGGCAGAAGCAGTCAAGGGTAGCCTAGGGTTAGGGTTAGGCTTAGGGTTAGGGTTAGGGTACGGCTTAGGGTAGGGGTTCGGGGAGGGGTTCGGATACGGCGTAGGGTATGGGTTAGGGTTAGGGTTAGGGTTAGTGTTAGGGTTAGGGCTCGGTTTAGGGTACGGGTTAGGATTAGGGTACGTGTTAGGGTTAGGGTAGGGGTTAGGGTTAGGGTACGCGTTAGGGTTAGGGTAGTTATTAAACCTATCCCACTCTCTAGATACCCCTTAGCACGTAAAGGAATATTATTTGGGGGTGCAGCCATGGAGAAGAGTTTAGACACTAGGATAAGATAAGGAACACACCCATTATAAAGAAATCACATTAGGATTCTCTTTTTAAGCTGTTCCTTACAACACTAGTGCTTAGGAAATCTATTGGAGGCAGAAGCAGTCAAGGGTAGCCTAGGGTTAGGGTTAGGCTTAGGGTTAGGCTTAGGGTACGGCTTAGGGTACGGGTTTGGGGAGGGGTTCGGGTACGGCGTAGGGTATGGGTTAGGGTTAGGGTTAGGGTTAGTGTTAGGGTTAGGGCTCGGTTTAGGGTACGGGTTAGGATTAGGGTACGTGTTAGGGTTAGGGTAGGGGTTAGGGTTAGGGTACGTGTTAGGGTTAGGGTAGTTATTAAACCTATCCCACTCTCTAGATACCCCTTAGCACGTAAAGGAATATTATTTGGGGGTCCAGCCATGGAGAAGAGTTTAGACACTAGGATAAAATAAGGAACACATACATTATAAAGAAATCACATTAGGATTCTCTTTTTAAGCTGTTCCTTAAAACACTAGTGCTTAGGAAATCTATTGGAGGCAGAAGCAGTCAAGGGTAGCCTAGGGTTAGGGTTAGGCTTAGGGTTAGGCTTAGGGTACGGCTTAGGGTAGGGGTTCGGGGATGGGTTCGGGTACGGCGTAGGGTATGGGTTAGGGTTAGGGTTAGGGTTAGTGTTAGGGTTAGGGCTCGGTTTAGGGTACGGGTTAGGATTAGGGTACGTGTTAGGGTTAGGGTAGGGGTTAGGGTTAGGGTACGCGTTAGGGTTAGGGTAGTTATTAAACCTATCCCACTCTCTAGATACCCCTTAGCACGTAAAGGAATATTATTTGGGGGTCCAGCCATGGAGAAGAGTTTAGACACTAGGATAAAATAAGGAACACATACATTATAAAGAAATCACATTAGGATTCTCTTTTTAAGCTGTTCCTTAAAACACTAGTGCTTAGGAAATCTATTGGAGGCAGAAGCAGTCAAGGGTAGCCTAGGGTTAGGGTTAGGCTTAGGGTTAGGCTTAGGGTACGGCTTAGGGTACGGGTTCGGGGAGGGGTTCGGGTACGGCGTAGGGTATGGGTTAGGGTTAGGGTTAGTGTTAGGGTTAGGGCTCGGTTTAGGGTACGGGTTAGGATTAGGGTACGTGTTAGGGTTAGGGTAGGTGTTAGGGTTAGGGTACGCGTTAGGGTTAGGGTAGTTATTAAACCTATCCCACTCTCTAGATACCCCTTAGCACGTAAAGGAATATTATTTGGGGGTGCAGCCATGGAGAAGAGTTTAGACACTAGGATAAGATAAGGAACACACCCATTATAAAGAAATCACATTAGGATTCTCTTTTTAAGCTGTTCCTTACAACACTAGTGCTTAGGAAATCTATTGGAGGCAGAAGCAGTCAAGGGTAGCCTAGGGTTAGGGTTAGGCTTAGGGTTAGGCTTAGGGTACGGCTTAGGGTACGGGTTTGTGGAGGGGTTCGGGTACGGCGTAGGGTATGGGTTAGGGTTAGGGTTAGGGTTAGTGTTAGGGTTAGGGCTCGGCTAAGGGTACGGGTTAGGATTAGGGTACGTGTTAGGGTTAGGGTAGGGGTTAGGGTTAGGGTACGCGTTAGGGTTAGGGTAGTTATTAAACCTATCCCACTCTCTAGATACCCCTTAGCACGTAAAGGAATATTATTTGGGGGTCCAGCCATGGAGAAGAGTTTAGACACTAGGATAAAATAAGGAACACATACATTATAAAGAAATCACATTAGGATTCTCTTTTTAAGCTGTTCCTTAAAACACTAGTGCTTAGGAAATCTATTGGAGGCAGAAGCAGTCAAGGGTAGCCTAGGGTTAGGGTTAGGCTTAGGGTTAGGGTTAGGGTACGGCTTAGGGTAGGGGTTCGGGGAGGGGTTCGGGTACGGCGTAGGGTATGGGTTAGGGTTAGGGTTAGGGTTAGTGTTAGGGTTAGGGCTCGGTTTAGGGTACGGGTTAGGATTAGGGTACGTGTTAGGGTTAGGGTAGGGGTTAGGGTTAGGGTACGCGTTAGGGTTAGGGTAGTTATTAAACCTATCCCACTCTCTAGATACCCCTTAGCACGTAAAGGAATATTATTTGGGGGTCCAGCCATGGAGAAGAGTTTAGACACTAGGATAAAATAAGGAACACATACATTATAAAGAAATCACATTAGGATTCTCTTTTTAAGCTGTTCCTTAAAACACTAGTGCTTAGGAAATCTATTGGAGGCAGAAGCAGTCAAGGGTAGCCTAGGGTTAGGGTTAGGCTTAGGGTTAGGCTTAGGGTACGGCTTAGGGTACGGGTTCGGGGAGGGGTTCGGGTACGGCGTAGGGTATGGGTTAGGGTTAGGGTTAGGGTTAGTGTTAGGGTTAGGGCTCGGTTTAGGGTACGGGTTAGGATTAGGGTACGTGTTAGGGTTAGGGTAGGTGTTAGGGTTAGGGTACGCGTTAGGGTTAGGGTAGTTATTAAACTTATCCCACTCTCTAGATACCCCTTAGCACGTAAAGGAATATTATTTGGGGGTGCAGCCATGGAGAAGAGTTTAGACACTAGGATAAGATAAGGAACACACCCATTATAAAGAAATCACATTAGGATTCTCTTTTTAAGCTGTTCCTTACAACACTAGTGCTTAGGAAATCTATTGGAGGCAGAAGCAGTCAAGGGTAGCCTAGGGTTAGGGTTAGGCTTAGGGTTAGGCTTAGGGTACGGCTTAGGGTACGGGTTTGGGGAGGGGTTCGGGTACGGCGTAGGGTATGGGTTAGGGTTAGGGTTAGGGTTATTGTTAGGGTTAGGGCTCGGTTTAGGGTACGGGTTAGGATTAGGGTACGTGTTAGGGTTAGGGTAGGGGTTAGGGTTAGGGTACGCGTTAGGGTTAGGGTAGTTATTAAACCTATCCCACTCTCTAGATACCCCTTAGCACGTAAAGGAATATTATTTGGGGGTCCAGCCATGGAGAAGAGTTTAGACACTAGGATAAAATAAGGAACACATACATTATAAAGAAATCACATTAGGATTCTCTTTTTAAGCTGTTCCTTAAAACACTAGTGCTTAGGAAATCTATTGGAGGCAGAAGCAGTCAAGGGTAGCCTAGGGTTAGGGTTAGGCTTAGGGTTAGGCTTAGGGTACGGCTTAGGGTACGGGTTCGGGGAGGGGTTCGGGTACGGCGTAGGGTATGGGTTAGGGTTAGGGTTAGGGTTAGTGTTAGGGTTAGGGCTCGGTTTAGGGTACGGGTTAGGATTAGGGTACGTGTTAGTGTTAGGGTAGGGGTTAGGGTTAGGGTACGCGTTAGGGTTAGGGTAGTTATTAAACCTATCCCACTCTCTAGATACCCCTTAGCACGTAAAGGAATATTATTTGGGGGTCCAGCCATGGAGAAGAGTTTAGACACTAGGATAAAATAAGGAACACATACATTATAAAGAAATCACATTAGGATTCTCTTTTTAAGCTGTTCCTTCAAACATTAGTGCTTAGGAAATCTTTGGAGGCAGAAGCAGTCAAGGGTAGCCTAGGGTTAGGGTTAGGCTTAGGGTTAGGGTTAGGGTACGGCTTAGGGTAGGGTTTCGGGGAGGGGTTCGGGTACGGCGTAGGGTATGGGTTAGGGTTAGGGTTAGGGTTAGTGTTAGGGTTAGGGCTCAGTTTAGGGTACGGGTTAGGATTAGGGTACGTGTTAGGGTTAGGGTAGGGGTTAGGGTTAGGGTACGCGTTAGGGTTAGGGTAGTTATTAAACCTATCCCACTCTCTAGATACCCCTTAGCACGTAAAGGAATATTATTTGGGGGTCCAGCCATGGAGAAGAGTTTAGACACTAGGATAAAATAAGGAACACATACATTATAAAGAAATCACATTAGGATTCTCTTTTTAAGCTGTTCCTTAAAACACTAGTGCTTAGGAAATCTATTGGAGGCAGAAGCAGTCAAGGGTAGCCTAGGGTTAGGGTTAGGCTTAGGGTTAGGCTTAGGGTACTGCTTAGGGTACGGGTTCGGGGAGGGGTTCGGGTACGGCGTAGGGTATGGGTTAGGGTTAGGGTTAGGGTTAGTGTTAGGGTTAGGGCTCGGTTTAGGGTACGGGTTAGGATTAGGGTACGTGTTAGGGTTAGGGTAGGTGTTAGGGTTAGGGTACGCGTTAGGGTTAGGGTAGTTATTAAACCTATCCCACTCTCTAGATACCCCTTAGCACGTAAAGGAATATTATTTGGGGGTGCAGCCATGGAGAAGAGTTTAGACACTAGGATAAGATAAGGAACACACCCATTATAAAGAAATCACATTAGGATTCTCTTTTTAAGCTGTTCCTTACAACACTAGTGCTTAGGAAATCTATTGGAGGCAGAAGCAGTCAAGGGTAGCCTAGGGTTAGGGTTAGGCTTAGGGTTAGGCTTAGGGTACGGCTTAGGGTACGGGTTTGGGGAGGGGTTCGGGTACGGCATAGGGTATGGGTTAGGGTTAGGGTTAGGGTTAGTGTTAGGGTTAGGGCTCGGTTTAGGGTACGGGTTAGGATTAGGGTACGTGTTAGGGTTAGGGTAGGGGTTAGGGTTAGGGTACGCGTTAGGGTTAGGGTAGTTACTAAACCTATCCCACTCTCTAGATACCCCTTAGCACGTAAAGGAATATTATTTGGGGGTCCAGCCATGGAGAAGAGTTTAGACACTAGGATAAATAAGGAACACACCCATTATAAAGAAATCACATTAGGATTCTGTTTTTAAGCCGTTCCTTAAAACACTAGTGCTTAGGAAATCTATTGGAGGCAGAAGCAGTCAAGGGTAGCCTAGGGTTAGGGTTAGGCTTAGGGTTAGGGTTAGGGTACGGCTTAGGGTAGGGGTTCGGGGAGGGGTTCGGGTACGGCGTAGGGTATGGGTTAGGGTTAGGGTTAGGGTTAGTGTTAGGGTTAGGGCTCGGTTTAGGGTACGGGTTAGGATTAGGGTACGTGTTAGGGTTAGGGTAGGGGTTAGGGTTAGGGTACGCGTTAGGGTTAGGGTAGTTATTAAACCTATCCCACTCTCTAGATACCCCTTAGCACGTAAAGGAATATTATTTGGGGGTCCAGCCATGGAGAAGAGTTTAGACACTAGGATAAAATAAGGAACACATACATTATAAAGAAATCACATTAGGATTCTCTTTTTAAGCTGTTCCTTAAAACACTAGTGCTTAGGAAATCTATTGGAGGCAGAAGCAGTCAAGGGTAGCCTAGGGTTAGGGTTAGGCTTAGGGTTAGGCTTAGGGTACGGCTTAGGGTAGGGGTTCGGGGAGTGGTTCGGGTACGGCGTAGGGTATGGGTTAGGGTTAGGGTTAGGGTTAGTGTTAGGGTTAGGGCTCGGTTTAGGGTACGGGTTAGGATTAGGGTACGTGTTAGGGTTAGGGTAGGGGTTAGGGTTAGGGTACGCGTTAGGGTTAGGGTAGTTATTAAACCTATCCCACTCTCTAGATACCCCTTAGCACGTAAAGGAATATTATTTGGGGGTCCAGCCATGGAGAAGAGTTTAGACACTAGGATAAAATAAGGAACACATACATTATAAAGAAATCACATTAGGATTCTCTTTTTAAGCTGTTCCTTAAAACACTAGTGCTTAGCAAATCTATTGGAGGCAGAAGCAGTCAAGGGTAGCCTAGGGTTAGGGTTAGGCTTAGGGTTAGGCTTAGGGTACGGCTTAGGGTACGGGTTCGGGGAGGGGTTCGGGTACGGCGTAGGGTATGGGTTAGGGTTAGGGTTAGGGTTAGTGTTAGGGTTAGGGCTCGGTTTAGGGTACGGGTTAGGATTAGGGTACGTGTTAGGGTTAGGGTAGGTGTTAGGGTTAGGGTACGCGTTAGGGTTAGGGTAGTTATTAAACCTATCCCACTCTCTAGATACCCCTTAGCACGTAAAGGAATATTATTTGGGGGTGCAGCCATGGAGAAGAGTTTAGACACTAGGATAAGATAAGGAACACACCCATTATAAAGAAATCACATTAGGATTCTCTTTTTAAGCTGTTCCTTACAACACTAGTGCTTAGGAAATCTATTGGAGGCAGAAGCAGTCAAGGGTAGCCTAGGGTTAGGGTTAGGCTTAGGGTTAGGGTTAGGGTACGGCTTAGGGTAGGGGTTCGGGGAGGGGTTCGGGTACGGCGTAGGGTATGGGTTAGGGTTAGGGTTAGGGTTAGTGTTAGGGTTAGGGCTCGGTTTAGGGTACGGGTTAGGATTAGGGTACGTGTTAGGGTTAGGGTAGGGGTTAGGGTTAGGGTACGCGTTAGGGTTAGGGTAGTTATTAAACCTATCCCACTCTCTAGATACCCCTTAGCACGTAAAGGAATATTATTTGGGGGTCCAGCCATGGAGAAGAGTTTAGACACTAGGATAAAATAAGGAACACATACATTATAAAGAAATCACATTAGGATTCTCTTTTTAAGCTGTTCCTTAAAACACTAGTGCTTAGGAAATCTATTGGAGGCAGAAGCAGTCAAGGGTAGCCTAGGGTTAGGGTTAGTCTTAGGGTTAGGCTTAGGGTACGGCTTAGGGTACGGGTTCGGGGAGGGGTTCGGGTACGGCGTAGGGTATGGGTTAGGGTTAGGGTTAGGGTTAGTGTTAGGGTTAGGGCTCGGTTTAGGGTACGGGTTAGGATTAGGGTACGTGTTAGGGTTAGGGTAGGTGTTAGGGTTAGGGTACGCGTTAGGGTTAGGGTAGTTATTAAACTTATCCCACTCTCTAGATACCCCTTAGCACGTAAAGGAATATTATTTGGGGGTGCAGCCATGGAGAAGAGTTTAGACACTAGGATAAGATAAGGAACACACCCATTATAAAGAAATCACATTAGGATTCTCTTTTTAAGCTGTTCCTTACAACACTAGTGCTTAGGAAATCTATTGGAGGCAGAAGCAGTCAAGGGTAGCCTAGGGTTAGGGTTAGGCTTAGGGTTAGGCTTAGGGTACGGCTTAGGGTACGGGTTTGGGGAGGGGTTCGGGTACGGCGTAGGGTATGGGTTAGGGTTAGGGTTAGGGTTATTGTTAGGGTTAGGGCTCGGTTTAGGGTACGGGTTAGGATTAGGGTACGTGTTAGGGTTAGGGTAAGGGTTAGGGTTAGGGTACGCGTTAGGGTTAGGGTAGTTATTAAACCTATCCCACTCTCTAGATACCCCTTAGCACGTAAAGGAATATTATTTGGGGGTCCAGCCATGGAGAAGAGTTTAGACACTAGGATAAAATAAGGAACACATACATTATAAAGAAATCACATTAGGATTCTCTTTTTAAGCTGTTCCTTAAAACACTAGTGCTTAGGAAATCTATTGGAGGCAGAAGCAGTCAAGGGTAGCCTAGGGTTAGGGTTAGGCTTAGGGTTAGGCTTAGGGTACGGCTTAGGGTACGGGTTCGGGGAGGGGTTCGGGTACGGCGTAGGGTATGGGTTAGGGTTAGGGTTAGGGTTAGTGTTAGGGTTAGGGCTCGGTTTAGGGTACGGGTTAGGATTAGGGTACGTGTTAGGGTTAGGGTAGGGGTTAGGGTTAGGGTACGCGTTAGGGTTAGGGTAGTTATTAAACCTATCCCACTCTCTAGATACCCCTTAGCACGTAAAGGAATATTATTTGGGGGTCCAGCCATGGAGAAGAGTTTAGACACTAGGATAAAATAAGGAACACATACATTATAAAGAAATCACATTAGGATTCTCTTTTTAAGCTGTTCCTTAAAACACTAGTGCTTAGGAAATCTATTGGAGGCAGAAGCAGTCAAGGGTAGCCTAGGGTTAGGGTTAGGCTTAGGGTTAGGGTTAGGGTACGGCTTAGGGTAGGGGTTCGGGGAGGGGTTCGGGTACGGCGTAGGGTATGGGTTAGGGTTAGGGTTAGGGTTAGTGTTAGGGTTAGGGCTCGGTTTAGGGTACGGGTTAGGATTAGGGTACGTGTTAGGGTTAGGGTAGGGGTTAGGGTTAGGGTACGCGTTAGGGTTAGGGTAGTTATTAAACCTATCCCACTCTCTAGATACCCCTTAGCACGTAAAGGAATATTATTTGGGGGTGCAGCCATGGAGAAGAGTTTAGACACTAGGATAAGATAAGGAACACACCCATTATAAAGAAATCACATTAGGATTCTCTTTTTAAGCTGTTCCTTACAACACTAGTGCTTAGGAAATCTATTGGAGGCAGAAGCAGTCAAGGGTAGCCTAGGGTTAGGGTTAGGCTTAGGGTTAGGCTTAGGGTACTGCTTAGGGTACGGGTTCGGGGAGGGGTTCGGGTACGGCGTAGGGTATGGGTTAGGGTTAGGGTTAGGGTTAGTGTTAGGGTTAGGGCTCGGTTTAGGGTACGGGTTAGGATTAGGGTACGTGTTAGGGTTAGGGTAGGTGTTAGGGTTAGGGTACGCGTTAGGGTTAGGGTAGTTATTAAACCTATCCCACTCTCTAGATACCCCTTAGCACGTAAAGGAATATTATTTGGGGGTGCAGCCATGGAGAAGAGTTTAGACACTAGGATAAGATAAGGAACACACCCATTATAAAGAAATCACATTAGGATTCTCTTTTTAAGCTGTTCCTTACAACACTAGTGCTTAGGAAATCTATTGGAGGCAGAAGCAGTCAAGGGTAGCCTAGGGTTAGGGTTAGGCTTAGGGTTAGGCTTAGGGTACGGCTTAGGGTACGGGTTTGTGGAGGGGTTCGGGTACGGCGTAGGGTATGGGTTAGGGTTAGGGTTAGGGTTAGTGTTAGGGTTAGGGCTCGGTTTAGGGTACGGGTTAGGATTAGGGTACGTGTTAGGGTTAGGGTAGGGGTTAGGGTTAGGGTACGCGTTAGGGTTAGGGTAGTTACTAAACCTATCCCACTCTCTAGATACCCCTTAGCACGTAAAGGAATATTATTTGGGGGTCCAGCCATGGAGAAGAGTTTAGACACTAGGATAAATAAGGAACACACCCATTATAAAGAAATCACATTAGGATTCTGTTTTTAAGCCGTTCCTTAAAACACTAGTGCTTAGGAAATCTATTGGAGGCAGAAGCAGTCAAGGGTAGCCTAGGGTTAGGGTTAGGCTTAGGGTTAGGGTTAGGGTACGGCTTAGGGTAGGGGTTCGGGGAGGGGTTCGGGTACGGCGTAGGGTATGGGTTAGGGTTAGGGTTAGGGTTAGTGTTAGGGTTAGGGCTCGGTTTAGGGTACGGGTTAGGATTAGGGTACGTGTTAGGGTTAGGGTAGGGGTTAGGGTTAGGGTACGCGTTAGGGTTAGGGTAGTTATTAAACCTATCCCACTCTCTAGATACCCCTTAGCACGTAAAGGAATATTATTTGGGGGTCCAGCCATGGAGAAGAGTTTAGACACTAGGATAAAATAAGGAACACATACATTATAAAGAAATCACATTAGGATTCTCTTTTTAAGCTGTTCCTTAAAACACTAGTGCTTAGGAAATCTATTGGAGGCAGAAGCAGTCAAGGGTAGCCTAGGGTTAGGGTTAGGCTTAGGGTTAGGCTTAGGGTACGGCTTAGGGTAGGGGTTCGGGGAGTGGTTCGGGTACGGCGTAGGGTATGGGTTAGGGTTAGGGTTAGGGTTAGTGTTAGGGTTAGGGCTCGGTTTAGGGTACGGGTTAGGATTAGGGTACGTGTTAGGGTTAGGGTAGGGGTTAGGGTTAGGGTACGCGTTAGGGTTAGGGTAGTTATTAAACCTATCCCACTCTCTAGATACCCCTTAGCACGTAAAGGAATATTATTTGGGGGTCCATCCATGGAGAAGAGTTTAGACACTAGGATAAAATAAGGAACACATACATTATAAAGAAATCACATTAGGATTCTCTTTTTAAGCTGTTCCTTAAAACACTAGTGCTTAGGAAATCTATTGGAGGCAGAAGCAGTCAAGGGTAGCCTAGGGTTAGGGTTAGGCTTAGGGTTAGGCTTAGGGTACGGCTTAGGGTACGGGTTCGGGGAGGGGTTCGGGTACGGCGTAGGGTATGGGTTAGGGTTAGGGTTAGGGTTAGTGTTAGGGTTAGGGCTCGGTTTAGGGTACGGGTTAGGATTAGGGTACGTGTTAGGGTTAGGGTAGGTGTTAGGGTTAGGGTACGCGTTAGGGTTAGGGTAGTTATTAAACCTATCCCACTCTCTAGATACCCCTTAGCACGTAAAGGAATATTATTTGGGGGTGCAGCCATGGAGAAGAGTTTAGACACTAGGATAAGATAAGGAACACACCCATTATAAAGAAATCACATTAGGATTCTCTTTTTAAGCTGTTCCTTACAACACTAGTGCTTAGGAAATCTATTGGAGGCAGAAGCAGTCAAGGGTAGCCTAGGGTTAGGGTTAGGCTTAGGGTTAGGCTTAGGGTACGGCTTAGGGTACGGGTTTGTGGAGGGGTTCGGGTACGGCGTAGGGTATGGGTTAGGGTTAGGTTTAGGGTTAGTGTTAGGGTTAGGGCTCGGCTTAGGGTACGGGTTAGGATTAGGGTACGTGTTAGGGTTAGGGTAGGGGTTAGGGTTAGGGTACGCGTTAGGGTTAGGGTAGTTATTAAACCTATCCCACTCTCTAGATACCCCTTAGCACGTAAAGGAATATTATTTGGGGGTCCAGCCATGGAGAAGAGTTTAGACACTAGGATAAAATAAGGAACACATACATTATAAAGAAATCACATTAGGATTCTCTTTTTAAGCTGTTCCTTAAAACACTAGTGCTTAGGAAATCTATTGGAGGCAGAAGCAGTCAAGGGTAGCCTAGGGTTAGGGTTAGGCTTAGGGTTAGGGTTAGGGTACGGCTTAGGGTAGGGGTTCGGGGAGGGGTTCGGGTACGGTGTAGGGTATGGGTTAGGGTTAGGGTTAGGGTTAGTGTTAGGGTTAGGGCTCGGTTTAGGGTACGGGTTAGGATTAGGGTACGTGTTAGGGTTAGGGTAGGGTTTAGGGTTAGGGTACGCGTTAGGGTTAGGGTAGTTATTAAACCTATCCCACTCTCTAGATACCCCTTAGCACGTAAAGGAATATTATTTGGGGGTGCAGCCATGGAGAAGAGTTTAGACACTAGGATAAGATAAGGAACACACCCATTATAAAGAAATCACATTAGGATTCTCTTTTTAAGCTGTTCCTTCAAACACTAGTGCTTAGGAAATCTATTGGAGGCAGAAGCAGTCAAGGGTAGCCTAGGGTTAGGGTTAGGCTTAGGGTTAGGCTTAGGGTACGGCTTAGGGTACGGGTTTGGGGAGGGGTTCGGGTACGGCGTAGGGTATGGGTTAGGGTTAGGGTTAGGGTTATTGTTAGGGTTAGGGCTCGGTTTAGGGTACGGGTTAGGATTAGGGTACGTGTTAGGGTTAGGGTAGGGGTTAGGGTTAGGGTACGCGTTAGGGTTAGGGTAGTTATTAAACCTATCCCACTCTCTAGATACCCCTTAGCACGTAAAGGAATATTATTTGGGGGTCCAGCCATGGAGAAGAGTTTAGACACTAGGATAAAATAAGGAACACATACATTATAAAGAAATCACATTAGGATTCTCTTTTTAAGCTGTTCCTTAAAACACTAGTGCTTAGGAAATCTATTGGAGGCAGAAGCAGTCAAGGGTAGCCTAGGGTTAGGGTTAGGCTTAGGGTTAGGCTTAGGGTACGGCTTAGGGTACGTGTTCGGGGAGGGGTTCGGGTACGGCGTAGGGTATGGGTTAGGGTTAGGGTTAGGGTTAGTGTTAGGGTTAGGGCTCGGTTTAGGGTACGGGTTAGGATTAGGGTACGTGTTAGGGTTAGGGTAGGGGTTAGGGTTAGGGTACGCGTTAGGGTTAGGGTAGTTATTAAACCTATCCCACTCTCTAGATACCCCTTAGCACGTAAAGGAATATTATTTGGGGGTCCAGCCATGGAGAAGAGTTTAGACACTAGGATAAAATAAGGAACACATACATTATAAAGAAATCACATTAGGATTCTCTTTTTAAGCTGTTCCTTCAAACATTAGTGCTTAGGAAATATTTGGAGGCAGAAGCAGTCAAGGGTAGCCTAGGGTTAGGGTTAGGCTTAGGGTTAGGGTTAGGGTACGGCTTAGGGTAGGGGTTCGGGGAGGGGTTCGGGTACGGCGTAGGGTATGGGTTAGGGTTAGGGTTAGGGTTAGTGTTAGGGTTAGGGCTCGGTTTAGGGTACGGGTTAGGATTAGGGTACGTGTTAGGGTTAGGGTAGGTGTTAGGGTTAGGGTACGCGTTAGGGTTAGGGTAGTTATTAAACTTATCCCACTCTCTAGATACCCCTTAGCACGTAAAGGAATATTATTTGGGGGTGCAGCCATGGAGAAGAGTTTAGACACTAGGATAAGATAAGGAACACACCCAGTATAAAGAAATCACATTAGGATTCTCTTTTTAAGCTGTTCCTTACAACACTAGTGCTTAGGAAATCTATTGGAGGCAGAAGCAGTCAAGGGTAGCCTAGGGTTAGGGTTAGGCTTAGGGTTAGGCTTAGGGTACGGCTTAGGGTACGGGTTTGGGGAGGGGTTCGGGTACGGCGTAGGGTATGGGTTAGGGTTAGGGTTAGGGTTATTGTTAGGGTTAGGGCTCGGTTTAGGGTACGGGTTAGGATTAGGGTACGTGTTAGGGTTAGGGTAGGGGTTAGGGTTAGGGTACGCGTTAGGGTTAGGGTAGTTATTAAACCTATCCCACTCTCTAGATACCCCTTAGCACGTAAAGGAATATTATTTGGGGGTCCAGCCATGGAGAAGAGTTTAGACACTAGGATAAAATAAGGAACACATACATTATAAAGAAATCACATTAGGATTCTCTTTTTAAGCTGTTCCTTAAAACACTAGTGCTTAGGAAATCTATTGGAGGCAGAAGCAGTCAAGGGTAGCCTAGGGTTAGGGTTAGGCTTAGGGTTAGGCTTAGGGTACGGCTTAGGGTACGGGTTCGGGGAGGGGTTCGGGTACGGCGTAGGGTATGGGTTAGGGTTAGGGTTAGGGTTAGTGTTAGGGTTAGGGCTCGGTTTAGGGTACGGGTTAGGATTAGGGTACGTGTTAGGGTTAGGGTAGGGGTTAGGGTTAGGGTACGCGTTAGGGTTAGGGTAGTTATTAAACCTATCCCACTCTCTAGATACCCCTTAGCACGTAAAGGAATATTATTTGGGGGTCCAGCCATGGAGAAGAGTTTAGACACTAGGATAAAATAAGGAACACATACATTATAAAGAAATCACATTAGGATTCTCTTTTTAAGCTGTTCCTTCAAACATTAGTGCTTAGGAAATCTTTGGAGGCAGAAGCAGTCAAGGGTAGCCTAGGGTTAGGGTTAGGCTTAGGGTTAGGGTTAGGGTACGGCTTAGGGTAGGGTTTCGGGGAGGGGTTCGGGTACGGCGTAGGGTATGGGTTAGGGTTAGGGTTAGGGTTAGTGTTAGGGTTAGGGCTCAGTTTAGGGTACGGGTTAGGATTAGGGTACGTGTTAGGGTTAGGGTAGGGGTTAGGGTTAGGGTACGCGTTAGGGTTAGGGTAGTTATTAAACCTATCCCACTCTCTAGATACCCCTTAGCACGTAAAGGAATATTATTTGGGGGTCCAGCCATGGAGAAGAGTTTAGACACTAGGATAAAATAAGGAACACATACATTATAAAGAAATCACATTAGGATTCTCTTTTTAAGCTGTTCCTTAAAACACTAGTGCTTAGGAAATCTATTGGAGGCAGAAGCAGTCAAGGGTAGCCTAGGGTTAGGGTTAGGCTTAGGGTTAGGCTTAGGGTACTGCTTAGGGTACGGGTTCGGGGAGGGGTTCGGGTACGGCGTAGGGTATGGGTTAGGGTTAGGGTTAGGGTTAGTGTTAGGGTTAGGGCTCGGTTTAGGTTACGGGTTAGGATTAGGGTACGTGTTAGGGTTAGGGTAGGTGTTAGGGTTAGGGTACGCGTTAGGGTTAGGGTAGTTATTAAACCTATCCCACTCTCTAGATACCCCTTAGCACGTAAAGGAATATTATTTGGGGGTGCAGCCATGGAGAAGAGTTTAGACACTAGGATAAGATAAGGAACACACCCATTATAAAGAAATCACATTAGGATTCTCTTTTTAAGCTGTTCCTTACAACACTAGTGCTTAGGAAATCTATTGGAGGCAGAAGCAGTCAAGGGTAGCCTAGGGTTAGGGTTAGGCTTAGGGTTAGGCTTAGGGTACGGCTTAGGGTACGGGTTTGGGGAGGGGTTCGGGTACGGCGTAGGGTATGGGTTAGGGTTAGGGTTAGGGTTAGTGTTAGGGTTAGGGCTCGGTTTAGGGTACGGGTTAGGATTAGGGTACGTGTTAGGGTTAGGGTAGGGGTTAGGGTTAGGGTACGCGTTAGGGTTAGGGTAGTTACTAAACCTATCCCACTCTCTAGATACCCCTTAGCACGTAAAGGAATATTATTTGGGGGTCCAGCCATGGAGAAGAGTTTAGACACTAGGATAAATAAGGAACACACCCATTATAAAGAAATCACATTAGGATTCTGTTTTTAAGCCGTTCCTTAAAACACTAGTGCTTAGGAAATCTATTGGAGGCAGAAGCAGTCAAGGGTAGCCTAGGGTTAGGGTTAGGCTTAGGGTTAGGGTTAGGGTACGGCTTAGGGTAGGGGTTCGGGGAGGGGTTCGGGTACGGCGTAGGGTATGGGTTAGGGTTAGGGTTAGGGTTAGTGTTAGGGTTAGGGCTCGGTTTAGGGTACGGGTTAGGATTAGGGTACGTGTTAGGGTTAGGGTAGGGGTTAGGGTTAGGGTACGCGTTAGGGTTAGGGTAGTTATTAAACCTATCCCACTCTCTAGATACCCCTTAGCACGTAAAGGAATATTATTTGGGGGTCCAGCCATGGAGAAGAGTTTAGACACTAGGATAAAATAAGGAACACATACATTATAAAGAAATCACATTAGGATTCTCTTTTTAAGCTGTTCCTTAAAACACTAGTGCTTAGGAAATCTATTGGAGGCAGAAGCAGTCAAGGGTAGCCTAGGGTTAGGGTTAGGCTTAGGGTTAGGCTTAGGGTACGGCTTAGGGTAGGGGTTCGGGGAGTGGTTCGGGTACGGCGTAGGGTATGGGTTAGGGTTAGGGTTAGGGTTAGTGTTAGGGTTAGGGCTCGGTTTAGGGTACGGGTTAGGATTAGGGTACGTGTTAGGGTTAGGGTAGGGGTTAGGGTTAGGGTACGCGTTAGGGTTAGGGTAGTTATTAAACCTATCCCACTCTCTAGATACCCCTTAGCACGTAAAGGAATATTATTTGGGGGTCCAGCCATGGAGAAGAGTTTAGACACTAGGATAAAATAAGGAACACATACATTATAAAGAAATCACATTAGGATTCTCTTTTTAAGCTGTTCCTTAAAACACTAGTGCTTAGGAAATCTATTGGAGGCAGAAGCAGTCAAGGGTAGCCTAGGGTTAGGGTTAGGCTTAGGGTTAGGCTTAGGGTACGGCTTAGGGTACGGGTTCGGGGAGGGGTTCGGGTACGGCGTAGGGTATGGGTTAGGGTTAGGGTTAGGGTTAGTGTTAGGGTTAGGGCTCGGTTTAGGGTACGGGTTAGGATTAGGGTACGTGTTAGGGTTAGGGTAGGTGTTAGGGTTAGGGTACGCGTTAGGGTTAGGGTAGTTATTAAACCTATCCCACTCTCTAGATACCCCTTAGCACGTAAAGGAATATTATTTGGGGGTGCAGCCATGGAGAAGAGTTTAGACACTAGGATAAGATAAGGAACACACCCATTATAAAGAAATCACATTAGGATTCTCTTTTTAAGCTGTTCCTTACAACACTAGTGCTTAGGAAATCTATTGGAGGCAGAAGCAGTCAAGGGTAGCCTAGGGTTAGGGTTAGGCTTAGGGTTAGGCTTAGGGTACGGCTTAGGGTACGGGTTTGTGGAGGGGTTCGGGTACGGCGTAGGGTATGGGTTAGGGTTAGGTTTAGGGTTAGTGTTAGGGTTAGGGCTCGGCTTAGGGTACGGGTTAGGATTAGGGTACGTGTTAGGGTTAGGGTAGGGGTTAGGGTTAGGGTACGCGTTAGGGTTAGGGTAGTTATTAAACCTATCCCACTCTCTAGATACCCCTTAGCACGTAAAGGAATATTATTTGGGGGTCCAGCCATGGAGAAGAGTTTAGACACTAGGATAAAATAAGGAACACATACATTATAAAGAAATCACATTAGGATTCTCTTTTTAAGCTGTTCCTTAAAACACTAGTGCTTAGGAAATCTATTGGAGGCAGAAGCAGTCAAGGGTAGCCTAGGGTTAGGGTTAGGCTTAGGGTTAGGGTTAGGGTACGGCTTAGGGTAGGGGTTCGGGGAGGGGTTCGGGTACGGCGTAGGGTATGGGTTAGGGTTAGGGTTAGGGTTAGTGTTAGGGTTAGGGCTCGGTTTAGGGTACGGGTTAGGATTAGGGTACGTGTTAGGGTTAGGGTAGGGTTTAGGGTTAGGGTACGCGTTAGGGTTAGGGTAGTTATTAAACCTATCCCACTCTCTAGATACCCCTTAGCACGTAAAGGAATATTATTTGGGGGTCCATCCATGGAGAAGAGTTTAGACACTAGGATAAAATAAGGAACACATACATTATAAAGAAATCACATTAGGATTCTCTTTTTAAGCTGTTCCTTAAAACACTAGTGCTTAGGAAATCTATTGGAGGCAGAAGCAGTCAAGGGTAGCCTAGGGTTAGGGTTAGGCTTAGGGTTAGGCTTAGGGTACGGCTTAGGGTACGGGTTCGGGGAGGGGTTCGGGTACGGCGTAGGGTATGGGTTAGGGTTAGGGTTAGGGTTAGTGTTAGGGTTAGGGCTCGGTTTAGGGTACGGGTTAGGATTAGGGTACGTGTTAGGGTTAGGGTAGGTGTTAGGGTTAGGGTACGCGTTAGGGTTAGGGTAGTTATTAAACTTATCCCACTCTCTAGATACCCCTTAGCACGTAAAGGAATATTATTTGGGGGTGCAGCCATGGAGAAGAGTTTAGACACTAGGATAAGATAAGGAACACACCCATTATAAAGAAATCACATTAGGATTCTCTTTTTAAGCTGTTCCTTCAAACACTAGTGCTTAGGAAATCTATTGGAGGCAGAAGCAGTCAAGGGTAGCCTAGGGTTAGGGTTAGGCTTAGGGTTAGGCTTAGGGTACGGCTTAGGGTACGGGTTTGGGGAGGGGTTCGGGTACGGCGTAGGGTATGGGTTAGGGTTAGGGTTAGGGTTATTGTTAGGGTTAGGGCTCGGTTTAGGGTACGGGTTAGGATTAGGGTACGTGTTAGGGTTAGGGTAGGGGTTAGGGTTAGGGTACGCGTTAGGGTTAGGGTAGTTATTAAACCTATCCCACTCTCTAGATACCCCTTAGCACGTAAAGGAATATTATTTGGGGGTCCAGCCATGGAGAAGAGTTTAGACACTAGGATAAAATAAGGAACACATACATTATAAAGAAATCACATTAGGATTCTCTTTTTAAGCTGTTCCTTAAAACACTAGTGCTTAGGAAATCTATTGGAGGCAGAAGCAGTCAAGGGTAGCCTAGGGTTAGGGTTAGGCTTAGGGTTAGGCTTAGGGTACGGCTTAGGGTACGTGTTCGGGGAGGGGTTCGGGTACGGCGTAGGGTATGGGTTAGGGTTAGGGTTAGGGTTAGTGTTAGGGTTAGGGCTCGGTTTAGGGTACGGGTTAGGATTAGGGTACGTGTTAGGGTTAGGGTAGGGGTTAGGGTTAGGGTACGCGTTAGGGTTAGGGTAGTTATTAAACCTATCCCACTCTCTAGATACCCCTTAGCACGTAAAGGAATATTATTTGGGGGTCCAGCCATGGAGAAGAGTTTAGACACTAGGATAAAATAAGGAACACATACATTATAAAGAAATCACATTAGGATTCTCTTTTTAAGCTGTTCCTTCAAACATTAGTGCTTAGGAAATATTTGGAGGCAGAAGCAGTCAAGGGTAGCCTAGGGTTAGGGTTAGGCTTAGGGTTAGGGTTAGGGTACGGCTTAGGGTAGGGGTTCGGGGAGGGGTTCGGGTACGGCGTAGGGTATGGGTTAGGGTTAGGGTTAGGGTTAGTGTTAGGGTTAGGGCTCAGTTTAGGGTACGGGTTAGGATTAGGGTACGTGTTAGGGTTAGGGTAGGGGTTAGGGTTAGGGTACGCGTTAGGGTTAGGGTAGTTATTAAACCTATCCCACTCTCTAGATACCCCTTAGCACGTAAAGGAATATTATTTGGGGGTGCAGCCATGGAGAAGAGTTTAGACACTAGGATAAGATAAGGAACACACCCATTATAAAGAAATCACATTAGGATTCTCTTTTTAAGCTGTTCCTTACAACACTAGTGCTTAGGAAATCTATTGGAGGCAGAAGCAGTCAAGGGTAGCCTAGGGTTAGGGTTAGGCTTAGGGTTAGGCTTAGGGTACGGCTTAGGGTACGGGTTTGGGGAGGGGTTCGGGTACGGCGTAGGGTATGGGTTAGGGTTAGGGTTAGGGTTATTGTTAGGGTTAGGGCTCGGTTTAGGGTACGGGTTAGGATTAGGGTACGTGTTAGGGTTAGGGTAGGGGTTAGGGTTAGGGTATGCGTTAGGGTTAGGGTAGTTATTAAACCTATCCCACTCTCTAGATACCCCTTAGCACGTAAAGGAATATTATTTGGGGGTCCAGCCATGGAGAAGAGTTTAGACACTAGGATAAAATAAGGAACACATACATTATAAAGAAATCACATTAGGATTCTCTTTTTAAGCTGTTCCTTAAAACACTAGTGCTTAGGAAATCTATTGGAGGCAGAAGCAGTCAAGGGTAGCCTAGGGTTAGGGTTAGGCTTAGGGTTAGGCTTAGGGTACGGCTTAGGGTACGGGTTCGGGGAGGGGTTCGGGTACGGCGTAGGGTATGGGTTAGGGTTAGGGTTAGGGTTAGTGTTAGGGTTAGGGCTCGGTTTAGGGTACGGGTTAGGATTAGGGTACGTGTTAGGGTTAGGGTAGGGGTTAGGGTTAGGGTACGCGTTAGGGTTAGGGTAGTTATTAAACCTATCCCACTCTCTAGATACCCCTTAGCACGTAAAGGAATATTATTTGGGGGTCCAGCCATGGAGAAGAGTTTAGACACTAGGATAAAATAAGGAACACATACATTATAAAGAAATCACATTAGGATTCTCTTTTTAAGCTGTTCCTTCAAACATTAGTGCTTAGGAAATCTTTGGAGGCAGAAGCAGTCAAGGGTAGCCTAGGGTTAGGGTTAGGCTTAGGTTTAGGGTTAGGGTACGGCTTAGGGTAGGGTTTCGGGGAGGGGTTCGGGTACGGCGTAGGGTATGGGTTAGGGTTAGGGTTAGGGTTAGTGTTAGGGTTAGGGCTCAGTTTAGGGTACGGGTTAGGATTAGGGTACGTGTTAGGGTTAGGGTAGGGGTTAGGGTTAGGGTACGCGTTAGGGTTAGGGTAGTTATTAAACCTATCCCACTCTCTAGATACCCCTTAGCACGTAAAGGAATATTATTTGGGGGTCCAGCCATGGAGAAGAGTTTAGACACTAGGATAAAATAAGGAACACATACATTATAAAGAAATCACATTAGGATTCTCTTTTTAAGCTGTTCCTTAAAACACTAGTGCTTAGGAAATCTATTGGAGGCAGAAGCAGTCAAGGGTAGCCTAGGGTTAGGGTTAGGCTTAGGGTTAGGCTTAGGGTACTGCTTAGGGTACGGGTTCGGGGAGGGGTTCGGGTACGGCGTAGGGTATGGGTTAGGGTTAGGGTTAGGGTTAGTGTTAGGGTTAGGGCTCGGTTTAGGGTACGGGTTAGGATTAGGGTACGTGTTAGGGTTAGGGTAGGTGTTAGGGTTAGGGTACGCGTTAGGGTTAGGGTAGTTATTAAACCTATCCCACTCTCTAGATACCCCTTAGCACGTAAAGGAATATTATTTGGGGGTGCAGCCATGGAGAAGAGTTTAGACACTAGGATAAGATAAGGAACACACCCATTATAAAGAAATCACATTAGGATTCTCTTTTTAAGCTGTTCCTTACAACACTAGTGCTTAGGAAATCTATTGGAGGCAGAAGCAGTCAAGGGTAGCCTAGGGTTAGGGTTAGGCTTAGGGTTAGGGTTAGGGTACGGCTTAGGGTACGGGTTTGGGGAGGGGTTCGGGTACGGCGTAGGGTATGGGTTAGGGTTAGGGTTAGGGTTAGTGTTAGGGTTAGGGCTCGGTTTAGGGTACGGGTTAGGATTAGGGTACGTGTTAGGGTTAGGGTAGGGGTTAGGGTTAGGGTACGCGTTAGGGTTAGGGTAGTTACTAAACCTATCCCACTCTCTAGATACCCCTTAGCACGTAAAGGAATATTATTTGGGGGTCCAGCCATGGAGAAGAGTTTAGACACTAGGATAAATAAGGAACACACCCATTATAAAGAAATCACATTAGGATTCTGTTTTTAAGCCGTTCCTTAAAACACTAGTGCTTAGGAAATCTATTGGAGGCAGAAGCAGTCAAGGGTAGCCTAGGGTTAGGGTTAGGCTTAGGGTTAGGGTTAGGGTACGGCTTAGGGTAGGGGTTCGGGGAGGGTTTCGGGTACGGCGTAGGGTATGGGTTAGGGTTAGGGTTAGGGTTAGTGTTAGGGTTAGGGCTCGGTTTAGGGTACGGGTTAGGATTAGGGTACGTGTTAGGGTTAGGGTAGGGGTTAGGGTTAGGGTACGCGTTAGGGTTAGGGTAGTTATTAAACCTATCCCACTCTCTAGATACCCCTTAGCACGTAAAGGAATATTATTTGGGGGTCCAGCCATGGAGAAGAGTTTAGACACTAGGATAAAATAAGGAACACATACATTATAAAGAAATCACATTAGGATTCTCTTTTTAAGCTGTTCCTTAAAACACTAGTGCTTAGGAAATCTATTGGAGGCAGAAGCAGTCAAGGGTAGCCTAGGGTTAGGGTTAGGCTTAGGGTTAGGCTTAGGGTACGGCTTAGGGTAGGGGTTCGGGGAGTGGTTCGGGTACGGCGTAGGGTATGGGTTAGGGTTAGGGTTAGGGTTAGTGTTAGGGTTAGGGCTCGGTTTAGGGTACGGGTTAGGATTAGGGTAGGTGTTAGGGTTAGGGTAGGGGTTAGGGTTAGGGTACGCGTTAGGGTTAGGGTAGTTATTAAACCTATCCCACTCTCTAGATACCCCTTAGCACGTAAAGGAATATTATTTGGGGGTCCAGCCATGGAGAAGAGTTTAGACACTAGGATAAAATAAGGAACACATACATTATAAAGAAATCACATTAGGATTCTCTTTTTAAGCTGTTCCTTAAAACACTAGTGCTTAGGAAATCTATTGGAGGCAGAAGCAGTCAAGGGTAGCCTAGGGTTAGGGTTAGGCTTAGGGTTAGGCTTAGGGTACGGCTTAGGGTACGGGTTCGGGGAGGGGTTCGGGTACGGCGTAGGGTATGGGTTAGGGTTAGGGTTAGGGTTAGTGTTAGGGTTAGGGCTCGGTTTAGGGTACGGGTTAGGATTAGGGTACGTGTTAGGGTTAGGGTAGGTGTTAGGGTTAGGGTACGCGTTAGGGTTAGGGTAGTTATTAAACCTATCCCACTCTCTAGATACCCCTTAGCACGTAAAGGAATATTATTTGGGGGTGCAGCCATGGAGAAGAGTTTAGACACTAGGATAAGATAAGGAACACACCCATTATAAAGAAATCACATTAGGATTCTCTTTTTAAGCTGTTCCTTACAACACTAGTGCTTAGGAAATCTATTGGAGGCAGAAGCAGTCAAGGGTAGCCTAGGGTTAGGGTTAGGCTTAGGGTTAGGCTTAGGGTACGGCTTAGGGTACGGGTTTGTGGAGGGGTTCGGGTACGGCGTAGGGTATGGGTTAGGGTTAGGGTTAGGGTTAGTGTTAGGGTTAGGGCTCGGCTTAGGGTACGGGTTAGGATTAGGGTACGTGTTAGGGTTAGGGTAGGGGTTAGGGTTAGGGTACGCATTAGGGTTAGGGTAGTTATTAAACCTATCCCACTCTCTAGATACCCCTTAGCACGTAAAGGAATATTATTTGGGGGTCCAGCCATGGAGAAGAGTTTAGACACTAGGATAAAATAAGGAACACATACATTATAAAGAAATCACATTAGGATTCTCTTTTTAAGCTGTTCCTTAAAACACTAGTGCTTAGGAAATCTATTGGAGGCAGAAGCAGTCAAGGGTAGCCTAGGGTTAGGGTTAGGCTTAGGGTTAGGGTTAGGGTACGGCTTAGGGTAGGGGTTCGGGGAGGGGTTCGGGTACGGCGTAGGGTATGGGTTAGGGTTAGGGTTAGGGTTAGTGTTAGGGTTAGGGCTCGGTTTAGGGTACGGGTTAGGATTAGGGTACGTGTTAGGGTTAGGGTAGGGTTTAGGGTTAGGGTACGCGTTAGGGTTAGGGTAGTTATTAAACCTATCCCACTCTCTAGATACCCCTTAGCACGTAAAGGAATATTATTTGGGGGTCCAGCCATGGAGAAGAGTTTAGACACTAGGATAAAATAAGGAACACATACATTATAAAGAAATCACATTAGGATTCTCTTTTTAAGCTGTTCCTTAAAACACTAGTGCTTAGGAAATCTATTGGAGGCAGAAGCAGTCAAGGGTAGCCTAGGGTTAGGGTTAGGCTTAGGGTTAGGCTTAGGGTACGGCTTAGGGTACGGGTTCGGGGAGGGGTTCGGGTACGGCGTAGGGTATGGGTTAGGGTTAGGGTTAGGGTTAGTGTTAGGGTTAGGGCTCGGTTTAGGGTACGGGTTAGGATTAGGGTACGTGTTAGGGTTAGGGTAGGTGTTAGGGTTACGGTATGCGTTAGGGTTAGGGTAGTTATTAAACTTATCCCACTCTCTAGATACCCCTTAGCACGTAAAGGAATATTATTTGGGGGTGCAGCCATGGAGAAGAGTTTAGACACTAGGATAAGATAAGGAACACACCCATTATAAAGAAATCACATTAGGATTCTCTTTTTAAGCTATTCCTTCAAACACTAGTGCTTAGGAAATCTATTGGAGGCAGAAGCAGTCAAGGGTAGCCTAGGGTTAGGGTTAGGCTTAGGGTTAGGCTTAGGGTACGGCTTAGGGTACGGGTTTGGGGAGGGGTTCGGGTACGGCGTAGGGTATGGGTTAGGGTTAGGGTTAGGGTTATTGTTAGGGTTAGGGCTCGGTTTAGGGTACGGGTTAGGATTAGGGTACGTGTTAGGGTTAGGGTAGGGGTTAGGGTTAGGGTACGCGTTAGGGTTAGGGTAGTTATTAAACCTATCCCACTCTCTAGATACCCCTTAGCACGTAAAGGAATATTATTTGGGGGTCCAGCCATGGAGAAGAGTTTAGACACTAGGATAAAATAAGGAACACATACATTATAAAGAAATCACATTAGGATTCTCTTTTTAAGCTGTTCCTTAAAACACTAGTGCTTAGGAAATCTATTGGAGGCAGAAGCAGTCAAGGTTAGCCTAGGGTTAGGGTTAGGCTTAGGGTTAGGCTTAGGGTACGGCTTAGGGTACGTGTTCGGGGAGGGGTTCGGGTACGGCGTAGGGTATGGGTTAGGGTTAGGGTTAGGGTTAGTGTTAGGGTTAGGGCTCGGTTTAGGGTACGGGTTAGGATTAGGGTACGTGTTAGGGTTAGGGTAGGGGTTAGGGTTAGGGTACGCGTTAGGGTTAGGGTAGTTATTAAACCTATCCCACTCTCTAGATACCCCTTAGCACGTAAAGGAATATTATTTGGGGGTCCAGCCATGGAGAAGAGTTTAGACACTAGGATAAAATAAGGAACACATACATTATAAAGAAATCACATTAGGATTCTCTTTTTAAGCTGTTCCTTCAAACATTAGTGCTTAGGAAATATTTGGAGGCAGAAGCAGTCAAGGGTAGCCTAGGGTTAGGGTTAGGCTTAGGGTTAGGGTTAGGGTACGGCTTAGGTTAGGGGTTCGGGGAGGGGTTCGGGTACGGCGTAGGGTATGGGTTAGGGTTAGGGTTAGGGTTAGTGTTAGGGTTAGGGCTCAGTATAGGGTACGGGTTAGGATTAGGGTACGTGTTAGGGTTAGGGTAGGGGTTAGGGTTAGGGTACGCGTTAGGGTTAGGGTAGTTATTAAACCTATCCCACTCTCTAGATACCCCTTAGCACGTAAAGGAATATTATTTGGGGGTCCAGCCATGGAGAAGAGTTTAGACACTAGGATAAAATAAGGAACACATACATTATAAAGAAATCACATTAGGATTCTCTTTTTAAGCTGTTCCTTAAAACACTAGTGCTTAGGAAATCTATTGGAGGCAGAAGCAGTCAAGGGTAGCCTAGGGTGAGGGTTAGGCTTAGGGTTAGGCTTAGGGTACTGCTTAGGGTACGGGTTCGGGGAGGGGTTCGGGTACGGCGTAGGGTATGGGTTAGGGTTAGGGTTAGGGTTAGTGTTAGGGTTAGGGCTCGGTTTAGGGTACGGGTTAGGATTAGGGTACGTGTTAGGGTTAGGGTAGGTGTTAGGGTTAGGGTACGCGTTAGGGTTAGGGTAGTTATTAAACCTATCCCACTCTCTAGATACCCCTTAGCACGTAAAGGAATATTATTTGGGGGTGCAGCCATGGAGAAGAGTTTAGACACTAGGATAAGATAAGGAACACACCCATTATAAAGAAATCACATTAGGATTCTCTTTTTAAGCTGTTCCTTACAACACTAGTGCTTAGGAAATCTATTGGAGGCAGAAGCAGTCAAGGGTAGCCTAGGGTTAGGGTTAGGCTTAGGGTTAGGCTTAGGGTACAGCTTAGGGTACGGGTTTGGGGAGGGGTTCGGGTACGGCGTAGGGTATGGGTTAGTGTTAGGGTTAGGGTTAGTGTTAGGGTTAGGGCTCGGTTTAGGGTACGGGTTAGGATTAGGGTACGTGTTAGGGTTAGGGTAGGGGTTAGGGTTAGGGTACGCGTTAGGGTTAGGGTAGTTATTAAACCTATCCCACTCTCTAGATACCCCTTAGCACGTAAAGGAATATTATTTGGGGGTCCAGCCATGGAGAAGAGTTTAGACACTAGGATAAAATAAGGAACACATACATTATAAAGAAATCACATTAGGATTCTCTTTTTAAGCTGTTCCTTCAAACACTAGTGCTTAGGAAATCTATTGGAGGCAGAAGCAGTCAAGGGTAGCCTAGGGTTAGGGTTAGGCTTAGGGTTAGGGTTAGGGTACGGCTTAGGGTAGGGGTTCGGGGAGGGGTTCGGGTACGGCGTAGGGTATGGGTTAGGGTTAGGGTTAGGGTTAGTGTTAGGGTTAGGGCTCGGTTTAGGGTACGGGTTAGGATTAGGGTACGTGTTAGTGTTAGGGTAGGGGTTAGGGTTAGGGTACGCGTTAGGGTTAGGGTAGTTATTAAACCTATCCCACTCTCTAGATACCCCTTAGCACGTAAAGGAATATTATTTGCGGGTCCAGCCATGGAGAAGAGTTTAGACACTAGGATAAAATAAGGAACACATACATTATAAACAAATCACATTAGGATTCTCTTTTTAAGTTGTTCCTTAAAACACTAGTGCTTAGGAAATCTATTGGAGGCAGAAGCAGTCAAGGGTAGCCTAGGGTTAGTGTTAGGCTTAGGGTTAGGGTTAGGGTACGGCTTAGGGTAGGGGTTCGGGGAGGGGTTCGGGTACGGCGTAGGGTATGGGTTAGGGTTAGTGTTAGGGTTCGTGTTAGGGTTAGGGCTCGGTTTAGGGTACGGGTTAGGATTAGGGTACGTGTTAGGGTTAGGGTAGGGGTTAGGGTTAGGGTACGCGTTAGGGTTAGGGTAGTAAGTAAACCTATCCCACTCTCTAGATACCCCTTAGCACGTAAAGGAATATTATTTGGGGGTCCAGCCATGGAGAAGAGTTTAGACACTAGGATAAGATAAGGAACACACCCATTATAAAGAAATCACATTAGGATTCTGTTTTTAAGCCGTTCCTTAAAACACTAGTGCTTAGGAAATCTATTGGAGGCAGAAGCAGTCAAGGGTAGCCTAGGGTTAGGGTTAGGCTTAGGGTTAGGCTTAGGGTACGGCTTAGGGTACGGGTTCGGGGAGGGGTTCGGGTACGGCGTAGGGTATGGGTTAGGGTTAGGGTTAGGGTTAGTGTTAGGGTTAGGGCTCGGTTCAGGGTACGGGTTAGGATTAGGGTACGTGTTAGGGTTAGGGTAGGGGTTAGGGTTAGGGTACGCATTAGGTTAGGGTAGTTAGTAAACCTATCCCACTCTCTAGATACCCCTTAGCACGTAAAGGAATATTATTTGGGGGTCCAGCCATGGAGAAGAGTTTAGACACTACGATAAATAAGGAACACACCCATTATAAAGAAATCACATTAGGATTCTGTTTTTAAGCCGTTCCTTAAAACACTAGTGCTTAGGAAATCTATTGGAGGCAGAAGCAGTCAAGGGTAGCCTAGGGTTAGGGTTAGGCTTAGGGTTAGGCTTAGGGTACGGCTTAGGGTACGGGTTCGGGGAGGGGTTCGGGTACGGCGTAGGGTATGGGTTAGGGTTAGGGTTAGGGTTAGTCTTAGGGTTAGGGCTCGGTTCAGGGTACGGGTTAGGATTAGGGTACGTGTTAGGGTTAGGGTAGGGGTTAGGGTTAGGGTAGGGGTTAGGGTTAGGGTACGTGTTAGGGTTAGGGTAGTTATTAAACCTATCCCACTCTCTAGATACCCCTTAGCACGTAAAGGAATATTATTTGGGGGTCCAGCCATGGAGAAGAGTTTACACACTAGGATAAGATAAGGAACACACCCATTATAAAGAAATCACATTAGGATTCTCTTTTTAAGCTGTTCCTTCAAACACTAGTGCTTAGGAAATCTATTGGAGGCAGAAGCACTCAAGGGTAGCCTAGGGTTAGGGTTAGGCATAGGGTTAGGCTTAGGGTACGGCTTAGTCTACGGGTTCGGGGAGGGGTTCTGGTACGGCGTAGGGTATGGGTTAGGGTTAGGGTTTGAGTTAGGGTTAGGGTTAGGGCTCGGTTTAGGGTACGGGTTAGGATTAGGGTACGGGTTAGGGTTAGGGTAGGGGTTAGGGTTAGGGTACGCGTTAGGGTTAGGGTAGTTATTAAACCTATCCCACTCTCTAGATACCCCTTAGCACGTAAAGGAATATTATTTGGGGGTCCAGCCATGGAGAAGAGTTTAGACACTAGGATAAGATAAGGAACACACCCATTATAAAGAAATCACATTAGGATTCTCTTTTTAAGCTGTTCCTTCAAACACTAGTGCTTAGGAAATCTATTGGAGGCAGAAGCAGTCAAGGGTAGCCTAGGGTTAGGGTTAGGCTTAGGGTTAGGCTTAGGGTACGGCTTAGGGTACGGTTTCGGGGAGGGGTTCGGGTACGGTGTAGGGTATGGGTTAGGGTTAGGGTTAGGGTTAGTGTTAGCGTTAGGGCTCAGTTTAGGGTACGGGTTAGGATTAGGGTACGTGTTAGGGTTAGGGTAGGGGTTAGGGTTAGGGTACGCGTTAGGGTTAGGGTAGTTATTAAACCTATCCCACTCTCTAGATACCCCTTAGCACGTAAAGGAATATTATTTGGGGGTCCAGCCATGGAGAAGAGTTTAGACACTAGGATAAGATAAGGAACACACCCATTATAAAGAAATCACATTAGGATTCTCTTTTTAAGCTGTTCCTTCAAACACTAGTGCTTAGGAAATCTATTGGAGGCAGAAGCAGTCAAGGGTAGCCTAGGGTTAGGGTTAGGCTTAGGGTTAGGGTTAGGGTACGGCTTAGGCTACGGGTTCGGGGAGGGGTTCGGGTACGGCGTAGGGTATGGGTTAGGGTTAGGGTTAGGGTTAGTGTTAGGGTTAGGGCTCGGTTTAGGGTACGGGTTAGGATTAGGGTACGTGTTAGGGTTAGGGTAGGGGTTAGGGTTAGGGTACGCGTTAGGGTTAGGGTAGTTATTAAACCTATCCCACTCTCTAGATACCCCTTAGCACGTAAAGGAATATTATTTGGGGGTGCAGCCATGGAGAAGAGTTTAGACACTAGGATAAGATAAGGAACACACCCATTATAAAGAAATCACATTAGGATTCTCTTTTTAAGCTGTTCCTTACAACACTAGTGCTTAGGAAATCTATTGGAGGCAGAAGCAGTCAAGGGTAGCCTAGGGTTAGGGTTAGGCTTAGGGTTAGGCTTAGGGTACGGCTTAGGGTAGGGGTTCGGGGAGGGGTTCGGGTACGGCGTAGGGTATGGGTTAGGGTTAGGGTTAGGGTTAGTGTTAGGGTTAGGGCTCGGTTTAGGGTACGTGTTAGGATTAGGGTACGTGTTAGGGTTAGGGTAGGGGTTAGGGTTAGGGTACGCGTTAGGGTTAGGGTAGGTATTAAACCTATCCCACTCTCTAGATACCCCTTAGCACGTAAAGGAATATTATTTGGGGGTCCAGCCATGGAGAAGAGTTTAGACACTAGGATAAGATAAGGAACACACCCATTATAAAGAAATCACATTAGGATTCTCTTTTTAAGCTGTTCCTTCAAACACTAGTGCTTAGGAAATCTATTGGAGGCAGAAGCAGTCAAGGGTAGCCTAGGGTTAGGCTTAGGGTTAGGCTTAGGGTACGGCTTAGGGTACGGCTTAGGGTTCGGGTACGGCGTAGGGTATGGGTTAGGGTTAGGGTTAGGGTTAGTGTTAGGGTTAGGGCTCGGTTTAGGGTACGGGTTAGGATTAGGGTACGTGTTAGGGTTAGGGTAGGGGTTAGGGTTAGGGTACGCGTTAGGGTTAGGGTAGTTATTAAACCTATCCCACTCTCTAGATACCCCTTAGCACGTAAAGGAATATTATTTGGGGGTGCAGCCATGGAGAAGAGTTTAGACACTAGGATAAGATAAGGAACACACCCATTATAAAGAAATCACATTAGGATTCTCTTTTTAAGCTGTTCCTTACAACACTAGTGCTTAGGAAATCTATTGGAGGCAGAAGCAGTCAAGGGTAGCCTAGGGTTAGGGTTAGGCTTAGGGTTAGGCTTAGGGTACGGCTTAGGGTACGGGTTTGGGGAGGGGTTCGGGTACGGCGTAGGGTATGGGTTAGGGTTAGGGTTAGGGTTAGTGTTAGGGTTAGGGCTCGGTTTAGGGTACGGGTTAGGATTAGGGTACGTGTTAGGGTTAGGGTAGGGGTTAGGGTTAGGGTACGCGTTAGGGTTAGGGTAGTTATTAAACCTATCCCACTCTCTAGATACCCCTTAGCACGTAAAGGAATATTATTTGGGGGTCCAGCCATGGAGAAGAGTTTAGACACTAGGATAAAATAAGGAACACATACATTATAAAGAAATCACATTAGGATTCTCTTTTTAAGCTGTTCCTTAAAACACTAGTGCTTAGGAAATCTATTGGAGGCAGAAGCAGTCAAGGGTAGCCTAGGGTTAGGGTTAGGCTTAGGGTTAGGCTTAGGGTACGGCTTAGGGTACGGGTTCGGGGAGGGGTTCGGGTACGGCGTAGGGTATGGGTTAGGGTTAGGGTTAGGGTTAGTGTTAGGGTTAGGGCTCGGTTTAGGGTACGGGTTAGGATTAGGGTACGTGTTAGGGTTAGGGTAGGTGTTAGGGTTAGGGTACGCGTTAGGGTTAGGGTAGTTATTAAACCTATCCCACTCTCTAGATACCCCTTAGCACGTAAAGGAATATTATTTGGGGGTCCAGCCATGGAGAAGAGTTTAGACACTAGGATAAAATAAGGAACACATACATTATAAAGAAATCACATTAGGATTCTCTTTTTAAGCTGTTCCTTAAAACACTAGTGCTTAGGAAATCTATTGGAGGCAGAAGCAGTCAAGGGTAGCCTAGGGTTAGGGTTAGGCTTAGGGTTAGGGTTAGGGTACGGCTTAGGGTAGGGGTTCGGGGAGGGGTTCGTGTACGGCGTAGGGTATGGGTTAGGGTTAGGGTTAGGGTTAGTGTTAGGGTTAGGGCTCGGTTTAGGGTACGGGTTAGGATTAGGGTACGTGTTAGGGTTAGGGTAGGTGTTAGGGTTAGGGTACGCGTTAGGGTTAGGGTAGTTATTAAACCTATCCCACTCTCTAGATACCCCTTAGAACGTAAAGGAATATTATTTGGGGGTCCAGCCATGGAGAAGAGTTTAGACACTAGGATAAAATAAGGAACACATACATTATAAAGAAATCACATTAGGATTCTCTTTTTAAGCTGTTCCTTAAAACACTAGTGCTTAGGAAATCTATTGGAGGCAGAAGCAGTCAAGGGTAGCCTAGGGTTAGGGTTAGGCTTAGGGTTAGGGTTAGGGTACGGCTTAGGGTAGGGGTCCGGGGAGGGATTCGGGTACGGCGTAGGGTATGGGTTAGGGTTAGGGTTAGGGTTAGTGTTAGGGTTAGGGCTCGGTTTAGGGTACGGGTTAGGATTAGGGTACGTGTTAGCGTTAGGGTAGGGGTTAGGGTTAGGGTACGCTTTAGGGTTAGGGTAGTTATTAAACCTATCCCACTCTCTAGATACCCCTTAGCACGTAAAGGAATATTATTTGGGGGTCCAGCCATGGAGAAGAGTTTAGACACTAGGATAAGATAAGGAACACACCCATTATAAAGAAATCACATTAGGATTCTCTTTTTAAGCTGTTCCTTCAAACACTAGTGCTTAGGAAATCTATTGGAGGCAGAAGCAGTCAAGGGTAGCCTAGGGTTAGGGTTAGGCTTAGGGTTAGGCTTAGGGTACGGCTTAGGGTACGGGTTTGGGGAGGGGTTCGGGTACGGCGTAGGGTATGGGTTAGGGTTAGGGTTAGGGTTAGTGTTAGGGTTAGGGCTCGGTTTAGGGTACGGGTCAGGATTAGGGTACGTGTTAGGGTTAGGGTAGGGGTTAGGGTTAGGGTACGCGTTAGGGTTAGGGTAGTTATTAAACCTATCCCGCTCTCTAGATACCCCTTAGCACGTAAAGGAACATTATTTGGGGGTCCAGCCATGGAGAAGAGTTTAGACACTAGGATAAAATAAGGAACACATACATTATAAAGAAATCACATTAGGATTCTCTTTTTAAGCTGTTCCTTAAAACACTAGTGCTTAGGAAATCTATTGGAGGCAGAAGCAGTCAAGGGTAGCCTAGGGTTAGGGTTAGGCTTAGAGTTAGGGTTAGGGTACGGCTTAGGGTAGGGGTTCGGGGAGGGGTTCGGATACGGCGTAGGGTATGGGTTAGGGTTAGGGTTAGGGTTAGTGTTAGGGTTAGGGCTCGGTTTAGGGTACGGGTTAGGATTAGGGTACGTGTTAGGGTTAGGGTACGCGTTAGGGTTAGGGTACGCGTTAGGGTTAGGGTAGTTATTAAACCTATCCCACTCTCTAGATACCCCTTAGCACGTAAAGGAATATTATTTGGGGGTGCAGCCATGGAGAAGAGTTTAGACACTAGGATAAGATAAGGAACACACCCATTATAAAGAAATCACATTAGGATTCTCTTTTTAAGCTGTTCCTTACAACACTAGTGCTTAGGAAATCTATTGGAGGCAGAAGCAGTCAAGGGTAGCCTAGGGTTAGGGTTAGGCTTAGGGTTAGGCTTAGGGTACGGCTTAGGGTAGGGGTTCGGGGAGGGGTTCGGGTACGGCGTAGGGTATGGGTTAGGGTTAGGGTTAGGGTTAGTGTTAGGGTTAGGGCTCGGCTAAGGGTACGGGTTAGGATTAGGGTACGTGTTAGGGTTAGGGTAGGGGTTAGGGTTAGGGTACGCGTTAGGGTTAGGGTAGTTATTAAACCTATCCCACTCTCTAGATACCCCTTAGCACGTAAAGGAATATTATTTGGGGGTCCAGCCATGGAGAAGAGTTTAGACACTAGGATAAAATAAGGAACACATACATTATAAAGAAATCATATTAGGATTCTCTTTTTAAGCTGTTCCTTAAAACACTAGTGCTTAGGAAATCTATTGGAGGCAGAAGCAGTCAAGGGTAGCCTAGGGTTAGGGTTAGGCTTAGGGTTAGGGTTAGGGTACGGCTTAGGGTAGGGGTTCGGGGAGGGGTTCGGGTACGGCGTAGGGTATGGGTTAGGGTTAGGGTTAGGGTTAGTGTTAGGGTTAGGGCTCGGTTTAGGGTACGGGTTAGGATTAGGGTACGTGTTAGGGTTAGGGTAGGGGTTAGGGTTAGGGTACGCGTTAGGGTTAGGGTAGTTATTAAACCTATCCCACTCTCTAGATACCCCTTAGCACGTAAAGGAATATTATTTGGGGGTCCAGCCATGGAGAAGAGTTTAGACACTAGGATAAAATAAGGAACACATACATTATAAAGAAATCACATTAGGATTCTCTTTTTAAGCTGTTCCTTAAAACACTAGTGCTTAGGAAATCTATTGGAGGCAGAAGCAGTCAAGGGTAGCCTAGGGTTAGGGTTAGGCTTAGGGTTAGGCTTAGGGTACGGCTTAGGGTACGGGTTCGGGGAGGGGTTCGGGTACGGCGTAGGGTATGGGTTAGGGTTAGGGTTAGGGTTAGTGTTAGGGTTAGGGCTCGGTTTAGGGTACGGGTTAGGATTAGGGTACGTGTTAGGGTTAGGGTAGGTGTTAGGGTTAGGGTACGCGTTAGGGTTAGGGTAGTTATTAAACTTATCCCACTCTCTAGATACCCCTTAGCACGTAAAGGAATATTATTTGGGGGTGCAGCCATGGAGAAGAGTTTAGACACTAGGATAAGATAAGGAACACACCCATTATAAAGAAATCACATTAGGATTCTCTTTTTAAGCTGTTCCTTACAACACTAGTGCTTAGGAAATCTATTGGAGGCAGAAGCAGTCAAGGGTAGCCTAGGGTTAGGGTTAGGCTTAGGGTTAGGCTTAGGGTACGGCTTAGGGTACGGGTTTGGGGAGGGGTTCGGGTACGGCGTAGGGTATGGGTTAGGGTTAGGGTTAGGGTTATTGTTAGGGTTAGGGCTCGGTTTAGGGTACGGGTTAGGATTAGGGTACGTGTTAGGGTTAGGGTAGGGGTTAGGGTTAGGGTACGCGTTAGGGTTAGGGTAGTTATTAAACCTATCCCACTCTCTAGATACCCCTTAGCACGTAAAGGAATATTATTTGGGGGTCCAGCCATGGAGAAGAGTTTAGACACTAGGATAAAATAAGGAACACATACATTATAAAGAAATCACATTAGGATTCTCTTTTTAAGCTGTTCCTTAAAACACTAGTGCTTAGGAAATCTATTGGAGGCAGAAGCAGTCAAGGGTAGCCTAGGGTTAGGGTTAGGCTTAGGGTTAGGCTTAGGGTACGGCTTAGGGTACGGGTTCGGGGAGGGGTTCGGGTACGGCGTAGGGTATGGGTTAGGGTTAGGGTTAGGGTTAGTGTTAGGGTTAGGGCTCGGTTTAGGGTACGGGTTAGGATTAGGGTACGTGTTAGGGTTAGGGTAGGGGTTAGGGTTAGGGTACGCGTTAGGGTTAGGGTAGTTATTAAACCTATCCCACTCTCTAGATACCCCTTAGCACGTAAAGGAATATTATTTGGGGGTCCAGCCATGGAGAAGAGTTTAGACACTAGGATAAAATAAGGAACACATACATTATAAAGAAATCACATTAGGATTCTCTTTTTAAGCTGTTCCTTCAAACATTAGTGCTTAGGAAATCTTTGGAGGCAGAAGCAGTCAAGGGTAGCCTAGGGTTAGGGTTAGGCTTAGGGTTAGGGTTAGGGTACGGCGTAGGGTAGGGTTTCGGGGAGGGGTTCGGGTACGGCGTAGGGTATGGGTTAGGGTTAGGGTTAGGGTTAGTGTTAGGGTTAGGGCTCAGTTTAGGGTACGGGTTAGGATTAGGGTACGTGTTAGGGTTAGGGTAGGGGTTAGGGTTAGGGTACGCGTTAGGGTTAGGGTAGTTATTAAACCTATCCCACTCTCTAGATACCCCTTAGCACGTAAAGGAATATTATTTGGGGGTCCAGCCATGGAGAAGAGTTTAGACACTAGGATAAAATAAGGAACACATACATTATAAAGAAATCACATTAGGATTCTCTTTTTAAGCTGTTCCTTAAAACACTAGTGCTTAGGAAATCTATTGGAGGCAGAAGCAGTCAAGGGTAGCCTAGGGTTAGGGTTAGGCTTAGGGTTAGGCTTAGGGTACGGCTTAGGGTTCGGGTACGGCGTAGGGTATGGGTTAGGGTTAGGGTTAGGGTTAGTGTTAGGGTTAGGGCTCGGTTTAGGGTACGGGTTAGGATTAGGGTACGTGTTAGGGTTAGGGTAGGGGTTAGGGTTAGGGTAGTTATTAAACCTATCCCACTCTCTAGATACCCCTTAGCACGTAAAGGAATATTATTTGGGGGTCCAGCCATGGAGAAGAGTTTAGACACTAGGATAAAATAAGGAACACATACATTATAAAGAAATCACATTAGGATTCTCTTTTAAGCTGTTCCTTAAAACACTAGTGCTTAGGAAATCTATTGGAGGCAGAAGCAGTCAAGGGTAGCCTAGGGTTAGGGTTAGGCTTAGGGTTAGGCTTAGGGTACGGCTTAGGGTACGGGTTCGGGGAGGGGTTCGGGTACGGCGTAGGGTATGGGTTAGGGTTAGGGTTAGGGTTAGTGTTAGGGTTAGGGCTCGGTTTAGGGTACGGGTTAGGATTAGGGTACGTGTTAGGGTTAGGGTAGGTGTTAGGGTTAGGGTACGCGTTAGGGTTAGGGTAGTTATTAAACCTATCCCACTCTCTAGATACCCCTTAGCACGTAAAGGAATATTATTTGGGGGTCCAGCCATGGAGAAGAGTTTAGACACTAGGATAAAATAAGGAACACATACATTATAAAGAAATCACATTAGGATTCTCTTTTTAAGCTGTTCCTTAAAACACTAGTGCTTAGGAAATCTATTGGAGGCAGAAGCAGTCAAGGGTAGCCTAGGGTTAGGGTTAGGCTTAGGGTTAGGGTTAGGGTACGGCTTAGGGTACGGGTTCGGGGAGGGGTTCGGGTACGGCGTAGGGTATGGGTTAGGGTTAGGGTTAGGGTTAGTGTTAGGGTTAGGGCTCGGTTTAGGGTACGGGTTAGGATTAGGGTACGTGTTAGGGTTAGGGTAGGGGTTAGGGTTAGGGTACGCGTTAGGGTTAGGGTAGTTATTAAACCTATCCCACTCTCTAGATACCCCTTAGCACGTAAAGGAATATTATTTGGGGGTGCAGCCATGGAGAAGAGTTTAGACACTAGGATAAGATAAGGAACACACCCATTATAAAGAAATCACATTAGGATTCTCTTTTTAAGCTGTTCCTTACAACACTAGTGCTTAGGAAATCTATTGGAGGCAGAAGCAGTCAAGGGTAGCCTAGGGTTAGGGTTAGGCTTAGGGTTAGGCTTAGGGTACGGCTTAGGGTAGGGGTTCGGGGAGGGGTTCGGGTACGGCGTAGGGTATGGGTTAGGGTTAGGGTTAGGGTTAGTGTTAGGGTTAGGGCTCGGTTTAGGGTACGGGTTAGGATTAGGGTACGTGTTAGGGTTAGGGTAGGGGTTAGGGTTAGGGTACGCGTTAGGGTTAGGGTAGTTATTAAACCTATCCCACTCTCTAGATACCCCTTAGCACGTAAAGGAATATTATTTGGGGGTCCAGCCATGGAGAAGAGTTTAGACACTAGGATAAGATAAGGAACACACCCATTATAAAGAAATCACATTAGGATTCTCTTTTTAAGCTGTTCCTTCAAACACTAGTGCTTAGGAAATCTATTGGAGGCAGAAGCAGTCAAGGGTAGCCTAGGGTTAGGCTTAGGGTTAGGCTTAGGGTACGGCTTAGGGTATGGCTTAGGGTTCGGGTACGGCGTAGGGTATGGGTTAGGGTTAGGGTTAGGGTTAGTGTTAGGGTTAGGGCTCGGTTTAGGGTACGGGTTAGGATTAGGGTACGTGTTAGGGTTAGGGTAGGTGTTAGGGTTAGGGTACGCGTTAGGGTTAGGGTAGTTATTAAACCTATCCCACTCTCTAGATACCCCTTAGCACGTAAAGGAATATTATTTGGGGGTCCAGCCATGGAGAAGAGTTTAGACACTAGGATAAAATAAGGAACACATACATTATAAAGAAATCACATTAGGATTCTCTTTTTAAGCTGTTCCTTAAAACACTAGTGCTTAGGAAATCTATTGGAGGCAGAAGCAGTCAAGGGTAGCCTAGGGTTAGGGTTAGGCTTAGGGTTAGGGTTAGGGTACGGCTTAGGGTAGGGGTTCGGGGAGGGGTTCGGGTACGGCGTAGGGTATGGGTTAGGGTTAGGGTTAGGGTTAGTGTTAGGGTTAGGGCTCGGTTTAGGGTACGGGTTAGGATTAGGGTACGTGTTAGGGTTAGGGTAGGGGTTAGGGTTAGGGTACGCGTTAGGGTTAGGGTAGTTATTAAACCTATCCCACTCTCTAGATACCCCTTAGCACGTAAAGGAATATTATTTGGGGGTGCAGCCATGGAGAAGAGTTTAGACACTAGGATAAGATAAGGAACACACCCATTATAAAGAAATCACATTAGGATTCTCTTTTTAAGCTGTTCCTTACAACACTAGTGCTTAGGAAATCTATTGGAGGCAGAAGCAGTCAAGGGTAGCCTAGGGTTAGGGTTAGGCTTAGGGTTAGGCTTAGGGTACGGCTTAGGGTACGGGTTTGGGGAGGGGTTCGGGTACGGCGTAGGGTATGGGTTAGGGTTAGGGTTAGGGTTAGTGTTAGGGTTAGGGCTCGGTTTAGGGTACGGGTTAGGATTAGGGTACGTGTTAGGGTTAGGGTAGGGGTTAGGGTTAGGGTACGCGTTAGGGTTAGGGTAGTTATTAAACCTATCCCACTCTCTAGATACCCCTTAGCACGTAAAGGAATATTATTTGGGGGTCCAGCCATGGAGAAGAGTTTAGACACTAGGATAAAATAAGGAACACATACATTATAAAGAAATCACATTAGGATTCTCTTTTTAAGCTGTTCCTTAAAACACTAGTGCTTAGGAAATCTATTGGAGGCAGAAGCAGTCAAGGGTAGCCTAGGGTTAGGGTTAGGCTTAGGGTTAGGCTTAGGGTACGGCTTAGGGTACGGGTTCGGGGAGGGGTTCGGGTACGGCGTAGGGTATGGGTTAGGGTTAGGGTTAGGGTTAGTGTTAGGGTTAGGGCTCGGTTTAGGGTACGGGTTAGGATTAGGGTACGTGTTAGGGTTAGGGTAGGTGTTAGGGTTAGGGTACGCGTTAGGGTTAGGGTAGTTATTAAACCTATCCCACTCTCTAGATACCCCTTAGCACGTAAAGGAATATTATTTGGGGGTCCAGCCATGGAGAAGAGTTTAGACACTAGGATAAAATAAGGAACACATACATTATAAAGAAATCACATTAGGATTCTCTTTTTAAGCTGTTCCTTAAAACACTAGTGCTTAGGAAATCTATTGGAGGCAGAAGCAGTCAAGGGTAGCCTAGGGTTAGGGTTAGGCTTAGGGTTAGGGTTAGGGTACGGCTTAGGGTAGGGGTTCGGGGAGGGGTTCGTGTACGGCGTAGGGTATGGGTTAGGGTTAGGGTTAGGGTTAGTGTTAGGGTTAGGGCTCGGTTTAGGGTACGGGTTAGGATTAGGGTACGTGTTAGGGTTAGGGTAGGTGTTAGGGTTAGGGTACGCGTTAGGGTTAGGGTAGTTATTAAACCTATCCCACTCTCTAGATACCCCTTAGAACGTAAAGGAATATTATTTGGGGGTCCAGCCATGGAGAAGAGTTTAGACACTAGGATAAAATAAGGAACACATACATTATAAAGAAATCACATTAGGATTCTCTTTTTAAGCTGTTCCTTAAAACACTAGTGCTTAGGAAATCTATTGGAGGCAGAAGCAGTCAAGGGTAGCCTAGGGTTAGGGTTAGGCTTAGGGTTAGGGTTAGGGTACGGCTTAGGGTAGGGGTTCGGGGAGGGATTCGGGTACGGCGTAGGGTATGGGTTAGGGTTAGGGTTAGGGTTAGTGTTAGGGTTAGGGCTCGGTTTAGGGTACGGGTTAGGATTAGGGTACGTGTTAGGGTTAGGGTAGGGGTTAGGGTTAGGGTACGCTTTAGGGTTAGGGTAGTTATTAAACCTATCCCACTCTCTAGATACCCCTTAGCACGTAAAGGAATATTATTTGGGGGTCCAGCCATGGAGAAGAGTTTAGACACTAGGATAAGATAAGGAACACACCCATTATAAAGAAATCACATTAGGATTCTCTTTTTAAGCTGTTCCTTCAAACACTAGTGCTTAGGAAATCTATTGGAGGCAGAAGCAGTCAAGGGTAGCCTAGGGTTAGGGTTAGGCTTAGGGTTAGGCTTAGGGTACGGCTTAGGGTACGGGTTTGGGGAGGGGTTCGGGTACGGCGTAGGGTATGGGTTAGGGTTAGGGTTAGGGTTAGTGTTAGGGTTAGGGCTCGGTTTAGGGTACGGGTCAGGATTAGGGTACGTGTTAGGGTTAGGGTAGGGGTTAGGGTTAGGGTACGCGTTAGGGTTAGGGTAGTTATTAAACCTATCCCGCTCTCTAGATACCCCTTAGCACGTAAAGGAACATTATTTGGGGGTCCAGCCATGGAGAAGAGTTTAGACACTAGGATAAAATAAGGAACACATACATTATAAAGAAATCACATTAGGATTCTCTTTTTAAGCTGTTCCTTAAAACACTAGTGCTTAGGAAATCTATTGGAGGCAGAAGCAGTCAAGGGTAGCCTAGGGTTAGGGTTAGGCTTAGGGTTAGGGTTAGGGTACGGCTTAGGGTAGGGGTTCGGGGAGGGGTTCGGATACGGCGTAGGGTATGGGTTAGGGTTAGGGTTAGGGTTAGTGTTAGGGTTAGGGCTCGGTTTAGGGTACGGGTTAGGATTAGGGTACGTGTTAGGGTTAGGGTAGGGGTTAGGGTTAGGGTACGCGTTAGGGTTAGGGTAGTTATTAAACCTATCCCACTCTCTAGATACCCCTTAGCACGTAAAGGAATATTATTTGGGGGTGCAGCCATGGAGAAGAGTTTAGACACTAGGATAAGATAAGGAACACACCCATTATAAAGAAATCACATTAGGATTCTCTTTTTAAGCTGTTCCTTACAACACTAGTGCTTAGGAAATCTATTGGAGGCAGAAGCAGTCAAGGGTAGCCTAGGGTTAGGGTTAGGCTTAGGGTTAGGCTTAGGGTACGGCTTAGGGTACGGGTTTGGGGAGGGGTTCGGGTACGGCGTAGGGTATGGGTTAGGGTTAGGGTTAGGGTTAGTGTTAGGGTTAGGGCTCGGTTTAGGGTACGGGTTAGGATTAGGGTACGTGTTAGGGTTAGGGTAGGGGTTAGGGTTAGGGTACGTGTTAGGGTTAGGGTAGTTATTAAACCTATCCCACTCTCTAGATACCCCTTAGCACGTAAAGGAATATTATTTGGGGGTCCAGCCATGGAGAAGAGTTTAGACACTAGGATAAAATAAGGAACACATACATTATAAAGAAATCACATTAGGATTCTCTTTTTAAGCTGTTCCTTAAAACACTAGTGCTTAGGAAATCTATTGGAGGCAGAAGCAGTCAAGGGTAGCCTAGGGTTAGGGTTAGGCTTAGGGTTAGGCTTAGGGTACGGCTTAGGGTAGGGGTTCGGGGATGGGTTCGGGTACGGCGTAGGGTATGGGTTAGGGTTAGGGTTAGGGTTAGTGTTAGGGTTAGGGCTCGGTTTAGGGTACGGGTTAGGATTAGGGTACGTGTTAGGGTTAGGGTAGGGGTTAGGGTTAGGGTACGCGTTAGGGTTAGGGTAGTTATTAAACCTATCCCACTCTCTAGATACCCCTTAGCACGTAAAGGAATATTATTTGGGGGTCCAGCCATGGAGAAGAGTTTAGACACTAGGATAAGATAAGGAACACACCCATTATAAAGAAATCACATTAGGATTCTCTTTTTAAGCTGTTCCTTCAAACACTAGTGCTTAGGAAATCTATTGGAGGCAGAAGCAGTCAAGGGTAGCCTAGGGTTAGGGTTAGGCTTAGGGTTAGGCTTAGGGTACGGCTTAGGGTACGGGTTTGGGGAGGGGTTCGGGTACGGCGTAGGGTATGGGTTAGGGTTAGGGTTAGGGTTAGTGTTAGGGTTAGGGCTCGGTTTAGGGTACGGGTCAGGATTAGGGTACGTGTTAGGGTTAGGGTAGGGGTTAGGGTTAGGGTACGCGTTAGGGTTAGGGTAGTTATTAAACCTATCCCGCTCTCTAGATACCCCTTAGCACGTAAAGGAACATTATTTGGGGGTCCAGCCATGGAGAAGAGTTTAGACACTAGGATAAAATAAGGAACACATACATTATAAAGAAATCACATTAGGATTCTCTTTTTAAGCTGTTCCTTAAAACACTAGTGCTTAGGAAATCTATTGGAGGCAGAAGCAGTCAAGGGTAGCCTAGGGTTAGGGTTAGGCTTAGGGTTAGGGTTAGGGTACGGCTTAGGGTAGGGGTTCGGGGAGGGGTTCGGATACGGCGTAGGGTATGGGTTAGGGTTAGGGTTAGGGTTAGTGTTAGGGTTAGGGCTCGGTTTAGGGTACGGGTTAGGATTAGGGTACGTGTTAGGGTTAGGGTAGGGGTTAGGGTTAGGGTACGCGTTAGGGTTAGGGTAGTTATTAAACCTATCCCACTCTCTAGATACCCCTTAGCACGTAAAGGAATATTATTTGGGGGTGCAGCCATGGAGAAGAGTTTAGACACTAGGATAAGATAAGGAACACACCCATTATAAAGAAATCACATTAGGATTCTCTTTTTAAGCTGTTCCTTACAACACTAGTGCTTAGGAAATCTATTGGAGGCAGAAGCAGTCAAGGGTAGCCTAGGGTTAGGGTTAGGCTTAGGGTTAGGCTTAGGGTACGGCTTAGGGTACGGGTTTGGGGAGGGGTTCGGGTACGGCGTAGGGTATGGGTTAGGGTTAGGGTTAGGGTTAGTGTTAGGGTTAGGGCTCGGTTTAGGGTACGGGTTAGGATTAGGGTACGTGTTAGGGTTAGGGTAGGGGTTAGGGTTAGGGTACGTGTTAGGGTTAGGGTAGTTATTAAACCTATCCCACTCTCTAGATACCCCTTAGCACGTAAAGGAATATTATTTGGGGGTCCAGCCATGGAGAAGAGTTTAGACACTAGGATAAAATAAGGAACACATACATTATAAAGAAATCACATTAGGATTCTCTTTTTAAGCTGTTCCTTAAAACACTAGTGCTTAGGAAATCTATTGGAGGCAGAAGCAGTCAAGGGTAGCCTAGGGTTAGGGTTAGGCTTAGGGTTAGGCTTAGGGTACGGCTTAGGGTAGGGGTTCGGGGATGGGTTCGGGTACGGCGTAGGGTATGGGTTAGGGTTAGGGTTAGGGTTAGTGTTAGGGTTAGGGCTCGGTTTAGGGTACGGGTTAGGATTAGGGTACGTGTTAGGGTTAGGGTAGGGGTTAGGGTTAGGGTACGCGTTAGGGTTAGGGTAGTTATTAAACCTATCCCACTCTCTAGATACCCCTTAGCACGTAAAGGAATATTATTTGGGGGTCCAGCCATGGAGAAGAGTTTAGACACTAGGATAAAATAAGGAACACATACATTATAAAGAAATCACATTAGGATTCTCTTTTTAAGCTGTTCCTTAAAACACTAGTGCTTAGGAAATCTATTGGAGGCAGAAGCAGTCAAGGGTAGCCTAGGGTTAGGGTTAGGCTTAGGGTTAGGCTTAGGGTACGGCTTAGGGTACGGGTTCGGGGAGGGGTTCGGGTACGGCGTAGGGTATGGGTTAGGGTTAGGGTTAGTGTTAGGGTTAGGGCTCGGTTTAGGGTACGGGTTAGGATTAGGGTACGTGTTAGGGTTAGGGTAGGTGTTAGGGTTAGGGTACGCGTTAGGGTTAGGGTAGTTATTAAACCTATCCCACTCTCTAGATACCCCTTAGCACGTAAAGGAATATTATTTGGGGGTGCAGCCATGGAGAAGAGTTTAGACACTAGGATAAGATAAGGAACACACCCATTATAAAGAAATCACATTAGGATTCTCTTTTTAAGCTGTTCCTTACAACACTAGTGCTTAGGAAATCTATTGGAGGCAGAAGCAGTCAAGGGTAGCCTAGGTGTAGGGTTAGGCTTAGGGTTAGGCTTAGGGTACGGCTTAGGGTACGGGTTTGTGGAGGGGTTCGGGTACGGCGTAGGGTATGGGTTAGGGTTAGGGTTAGGGTTTGTGTTAGGGTTAGGGCTCGGCTAAGGGTACGGGTTAGGATTAGGGTACGTGTTAGGGTTAGGGTAGGGGTTAGGGTTAGGGTACGCGTTAGGGTTAGGGTAGTTATTAAACCTATCCCACTCTCTAGATACCCCTTAGCACGTAAAGGAATATTATTTGGGGGTCCAGCCATGGAAAAGAGTTTAGACACTAGGATAAAATAAGGAACACATACATTATAAAGAAATCACATTAGGATTCTCTTTTTAAGCTGTTCCTTAAAACACTAGTGCTTAGGAAATCTATTGGAGGCAGAAGCAGTCAAGGGTAGCCTAGGGTTAGGGTTAGGCTTAGGGTTAGGGTTAGGGTACGGCTTAGGGTAGGGGTTCGGGGAGGGGTTCGGGTACGGCGTAGGGTATGGGTTAGGGTTAGGGTTAGGGTTAGTGTTAGGGTTAGGGCTCGGTTTAGGGTACGGGTTAGGATTAGGGTACGTGTTAGGGTTAGGGTAGGGGTTAGGGTTAGGGTACGCGTTAGGGTTAGGGTAGTTATTAAACCTATCCCACTCTCTAGATACCCCTTAGCACGTAAAGGAATATTATTTGGGGGTCCAGCCATGGAGAAGAGTTTAGACACTAGGATAAAATAAGGAACACATACATTATAAAGAAATCACATTAGGATTCTCTTTTTAAGCTGTTCCTTAAAACACTAGTGCTTAGGAAATCTATTGGAGGCAGAAGCAGTCAAGGGTAGCCTAGGGTTAGGGTTAGGCTTAGGGTTAGGCTTAGGGTACGGCTTAGGGTACGGGTTCGGGGAGGGGTTCGGGTACGGCGTAGGGTATGGGTTAGGGTTAGGGTTAGGGTTAGTGTTAGGGTTAGGGCTCGGTTTAGGGTACGGGTTAGGATTAGGGTACGTGTTAGGGTTAGGGTAGGTGTTAGGGTTAGGGTACGCGTTAGGGTTAGGGTAGTTATTAAACTTATCCCACTCTCTAGATACCCCTTAGCACGTAAAGGAATATTATTTGGGGGTGCAGCCATGGAGAAGAGTTTAGACACTAGGATAAGATAAGGAACACACCCATTATAAAGAAATCACATTAGGATTCTCTTTTTAAGCTGTTCCTTACAACACTAGTGCTTAGGAAATCTATTGGAGGCAGAAGCAGTCAAGGGTAGCCTAGGGTTAGGGTTAGGCTTAGGGTTAGGCTTAGGGTACGGCTTAGGGTACGGGTTTGGGGAGGGGTTCGGGTACGGCGTAGGGTATGGGTTAGGGTTAGGGTTAGGGTTATTGTTAGGGTTAGGGCTCGGTTTAGGGTACGGGTTAGGATTAGGGTACGTGTTAGGGTTAGGGTAGGGGTTAGGGTTAGGGTACGCGTTAGGGTTAGGGTAGTTATTAAACCTATCCCACTCTCTAGATACCCCTTAGCACGTAAAGGAATATTATTTGGGGGTCCAGCCATGGAGAAGAGTTTAGACACTAGGATAAAATAAGGAACACATACATTATAAAGAAATCACATTAGGATTCTCTTTTTAAGCTGTTCCTTAAAACACTAGTGCTTAGGAAATCTATTGGAGGCAGAAGCAGTCAAGGGTAGCCTAGGGTTAGGGTTAGGCTTAGGGTTAGGCTTAGGGTACGGCTTAGGGTACGGGTTCGGGGAGGGGTTCGGGTACGGCGTAGGGTATGGGTTAGGGTTAGGGTTAGGGTTAGTGTTAGGGTTAGGGCTCGGTTTAGGGTACGGGTTAGGATTAGGGTACGTGTTAGGGTTAGGGTAGGGGTTAGGGTTAGGGTACGCGTTAGGGTTAGGGTAGTTATTAAACCTATCCCACTCTCTAGATACCCCTTAGCACGTAAAGGAATATTATTTGGGGGTCCAGCCATGGAGAAGAGTTTAGACACTAGGATAAAATAAGGAACACATACATTATAAAGAAATCACATTAGGATTCTCTTTTTAAGCTGTTCCTTCAAACATTAGTGCTTAGGAAATCTTTGGAGGCAGAAGCAGTCAAGGGTAGCCTAGGGTTAGGGTTAGGCTTAGGGTTAGGGTTAGGGTACGGCTTAGGGTAGGGTTTCGGGGAGGGGTTCGGGTACGGCGTAGGGTATGGGTTAGGGTTAGGGTTAGGGTTAGTGTTAGGGTTAGGGCTCAGTTTAGGGTACGGGTTAGGATTAGGGTACGTGTTAGGGTTAGGGTAGGGGTTAGGGTTAGGGTACGCGTTAGGGTTAGGGTAGTTATTAAACCTATCCCACTCTCTAGATACCCCTTAGCACGTAAAGGAATATTATTTGGGGGTCCAGCCATGGAGAAGAGTTTAGACACTAGGATAAAATAAGGAACACATACATTATAAAGAAATCACATTAGGATTCTCTTTTTAAGCTGTTCCTTAAAACACTAGTGCTTAGGAAATCTATTGGAGGCAGAAGCAGTCAAGGGTAGCCTAGGGTTAGGGTTAGGCTTAGGGTTAGGCTTAGGGTACTGCTTAGGGTACGGGTTCGGGGAGGGGTTCGGGTACGGCGTAGGGTATGGGTTAGGGTTAGGGTTAGGGTTAGTGTTAGGGTTAGGGCTCGGTTTAGGGTACGGGTTAGGATTAGGGTACGTGTTAGGGTTAGGGTAGGTGTTAGGGTTAGGGTACGCGTTAGGGTTAGGGTAGTTATTAAACCTATCCCACTCTCTAGATACCCCTTAGCACGTAAAGGAATATTATTTGGGGGTGCAGCCATGGAGAAGAGTTTAGACACTAGGATAAGATAAGGAACACACCCATTATAAAGAAATCACATTAGGATTCTCTTTTAAGCTGTTCCTTACAACACTAGTGCTTAGGAAATCTATTGGAGGCAGAAGCAGTCAAGGGTAGCCTAGGGTTAGGGTTAGGCTTAGGGTTAGGCTTAGGGTACGGCTTAGGGTACGGGTTTGGGGAGGGGTTCGGGTACGGCGTAGGGTATGGGTTAGGGTTAGGGTTAGGGTTAGTGTTAGGGTTAGGGCTCGGTTTAGGGTACGGGTTAGGATTAGGGTACGTGTTAGGGTTAGGGTAGGGGTTAGGGTTAGGGTACGCGTTAGGGTTAGGGTAGTTACTAAACCTATCCCACTCTCTAGATACCCCTTAGCACGTAAAGGAATATTATTTGGGGGTCCAGCATGGAGAAGAGTTTAGACACTAGGATAAATAAGGAACACACCCATTATAAAGAAATCACATTAGGATTCTGTTTTTAAGCCGTTCCTTAAAACACTAGTGCTTAGGAAATCTATTGGAGGCAGAAGCAGTCAAGGGTAGCCTAGGGTTAGGGTTAGGCTTAGGGTTAGGGTTAGGGTACGGCTTAGGGTAGGGGTTCGGGGAGGGGTTCAGGTACGGCGTAGGGTATGGGTTAGGGTTAGGGTTAGGGTTAGTGTTAGGGTTAGGGCTCGGTTTAGGGTACGGGTTAGGATTAGGGTACGTGTTAGGGTTAGGGTAGGGGTTAGGGTTAGGGTACGCGTTAGGGTTAGGGTAGTTATTAAACCTATCCCACTCTCTAGATACCCCTTAGCACGTAAAGGAATATTATTTGGGGGTCCAGCCATGGAGAAGAGTTTAGACACTAGGATAAAATAAGGAACACATACATTATAAAGAAATCACATTAGGATTCTCTTTTAAGCTGTTCCTTAAAACACTAGTGCTTAGGAAATCTATTGGAGGCAGAAGCAGTCAAGGGTAGCCTAGGGTTAGGGTTAGGCTTAGGGTTAGGCTTAGGGTACGGCTTAGGGTAGGGGTTCGGGGAGTGGTTCGGGTACGGCGTAGGGTATGGGTTAGGGTTAGGGTTAGGGTTAGTGTTAGGGTTAGGGCTCGGTTTAGGGTACGGGTTAGGATTAGGGTACGTGTTAGGGTTAGGGTAGGGGTTAGGGTTAGGGTACGCGTTAGGGTTAGGGTAGTTATTAAACCTATCCCACTCTCTAGATACCCCTTAGCACGTAAAGGAATATTATTTGGGGGTCCAGCCATGGAGAAGAGTTTAGACACTAGGATAAAATAAGGAACACATACATTATAAAGAAATCACATTAGGATTCTCTTTTTAAGCTGTTCCTTAAAACACTAGTGCTTAGGAAATCTATTGGAGGCAGAAGCAGTCAAGGGTAGCCTAGGGTTAGGGTTAGGCTTAGGGTTAGGCTTAGGGTACGGCTTAGGGTACGGGTTCGGGGAGGGGTTCGGGTACGGCGTAGGGTATGGGTTAGGGTTAGGGTTAGGGTTAGTGTTAGGGTTAGGGCTCGGTTTAGGGTACGGGTTAGGATTAGGGTACGTGTTAGGGTTAGGGTAGGTGTTAGGGTTAGGGTACGCGTTAGGGTTAGGGTAGTTATTAAACCTATCCCACTCTCTAGATACCCCTTAGCACGTAAAGGAATATTATTTGGGGGTGCAGCCATGGAGAAGAGTTTAGACACTAGGATAAGATAAGGAACACACCCATTATAAAGAAATCACATTAGGATTCTCTTTTTAAGCTGTTCCTTACAACACTAGTGCTTAGGAAATCTATTGGAGGCAGAAGCAGTCAAGGGTAGCCTAGGGTTAGGGTTAGGCTTAGGGTTAGGGTTAGGGTACGGCTTAGGGTAGGGGTTCGGGGAGGGGTTCGGGTACGGCGTAGGGTATGGGTTAGGGTTAGGGTTAGGGTTAGTGTTAGGGTTAGGGCTCGGTTTAGGGTACGGGTTAGGATTAGGGTACGTGTTAGGGTTAGGGTAGGGGTTAGGGTTAGGGTACGCGTTAGGGTTAGGGTAGTTATTAAACCTATCCCACTCTCTAGATACCCCTTAGCACGTAAAGGAATATTATTTGGGGGTCCAGCCATGGAGAAGAGTTTAGACACTAGGATAAAATAAGGAACACATACATTATAAAGAAATCACATTAGGATTCTCTTTTTAAGCTGTTCCTTAAAACACTAGTGCTTAGGAATCTATTGGAGGCAGAAGCAGTCAAGGGTAGCCTAGGGTTAGGGTTAGGCTTAGGGTTAGGCTTAGGGTACGGCTTAGGGTACGGGTTCGGGGAGGGTTCGGGTACGGCGTAGGGTATGGGTTAGGGTTAGGGTTAGGGTTAGTGTTAGGGTTAGGGCTCGGTTTAGGGTACGGGTTAGGATTAGGGTACGTGTTAGGGTTAGGGTAGGTGTTAGGGTTAGGGTACGCGTTAGGGTTAGGGTAGTTATTAAACTTATCCCACTCTCTAGATACCCCTTAGCACGTAAAGGAATATTATTTGGGGGTGCAGCCATGGAGAAGAGTTTAGACACTAGGATAAGATAAGGAACACACCCATTATAAAGAAATCACATTAGGATTCTCTTTTTAAGCTGTTCCTTACAACACTAGTGCTTAGGAAATCTATTGGAGGCAGAAGCAGTCAAGGGTAGCCTAGGGTTAGGGTTAGGCTTAGGGTTAGGCTTAGGGTACGGCTTAGGGTACGGGTTTGGGGAGGGGTTCGGGTACGGCGTAGGGTATGGGTTAGGGTTAGGGTTAGGGTTATTGTTAGGGTTAGGGCTCGGTTTAGGGTACGGGTTAGGATTAGGGTACGTGTTAGGGTTAGGGTAAGGGTTAGGGTTAGGGTACGCGTTAGGGTTAGGGTAGTTATTAAACCTATCCCACTCTCTAGATACCCCTTAGCACGTAAAGGAATATTATTTGGGGGTCCAGCCATGGAGAAGAGTTTAGACACTAGGATAAAATAAGGAACACATACATTATAAAGAAATCACATTAGGATTCTCTTTTTAAGCTGTTCCTTAAAACACTAGTGCTTAGGAAATCTATTGGAGGCAGAAGCAGTCAAGGGTAGCCTAGGGTTAGGGTTAGGCTTAGGGTTAGGCTTAGGGTAACGGCTTAGGGTACGGGTTCGGGGAGGGGTTCGGGTACGGCGTAGGGTATGGGTTAGGGTTAGTGTTAGGGTTAGGGCTCGGTTTAGGGTACGGGTTAGGATTAGGGTACGTGTTAGGGGTTAGGGTAGGGGTTATGGTACGCGTTAGGGTTAGGGTAGTTATTAAACCTATCCCACTCTCTAGATACCCCTTAGCACGTAAAGGAATATTATTTGGGGGTCCAGCCATGGAGAAGAGTTTAGACACTAGGATAAAATAAGGAACACATACATTATAAAGAAATCACATTAGGATTCTCTTTTTAAGCTGTTCCTTCAAACATTAGTGCTTAGGAAATCTTTGGAGGCAGAAGCAGTCAAGGGTAGCCTAGGGTTAGGGTTAGGCTTAGGGTTAGGGTTAGGGTACGGCTTAGGGTAGGGTTTCGGGGAGGGGTTCGGGTACGGCGTAGGGTATGGGTTAGGGTTAGGGTTAGGGTTAGTGTTAGGGTTAGGGCTCAGTTTAGGGTACGGGGTTAGGATTAGGGTACGTGTTAGGGTAGGGGTTAGGGTTAGGGTACGCGTTAGGGTTAGGGTAGTTATTAAACCTATCCCACTCTCTAGATACCCCTTAGCACGTAAAGGAATATTATTTGGGGGTCCAGCCATGGAGAAGAGTTTAGACACTAGGATAAAATAAGGAACACATACATTATAAAGAAATCACATTAGGATTCTCTTTTTAAGCTGTTCCTTAAAACACTAGTGCTTAGGAAATCTATTGGAGGCAGAAGCAGTCAAGGGTAGCCTAGGGTTAGGGTTAGGCTTAGGGTTAGGCTTAGGGTACTGCTTAGGGTACGGGTTCGGGGAGGGGTTCGGGTACGGCGTAGGGTATGGTTAGGGTTAGGGTTAGGGTTAGTGCTTAGGGTTCGGGCTCGGTTTAGGGTACGGGTTAGGATTAGGGTACGTGTTAGGGTTAGGGTAGGTGTTAGGGTTAGGGTACGCGTTAGGGTTAGGGTAGTCTATTAAACCTATCCCACTCTCTAGATACCCCTTAGCACGTAAAGGAATATTATTTGGGGGGTGCCAGCCATGGAGAAGAGTTTAGACACTAGGATAAGATAAGGAACACACCCCATTATAAAGAAATCACATTAGGATTCTCTTTTTAAGCTGTTCCTTACAACACTAGTGCTTAGGAAATCTATTGGAGGCAGAAGCAGTCAAGGGTAGCCTAGGGTTAGGGTTAGGCTTAGGGTTAGGCTTAGGGTACGGCTTAGGGTACGGGTTTGTGGAGGGGTTCGGGTACGGCGTAGGGTATGGGTTAGGGTTAGGGTTAGGGTTAGTGTTAGGGTTAGGGCTCGGTTTAGGGTACGGGTTAGGATTAGGGTACGTGTTAGGGTTAGGGTAGGGGGTTAGGGTTAGGGTACGCGTTAGGGTTAGGGTAGTTACTAAACCTATCCCACTCTCTAGATACCCCTTAGCACGTAAAGGAATATTATTTGGGGGTCCAGCCATGGAGAAGAGTTTAGACACTAGGATAAATAAGGAACACACCCATTATAAAGAAATCACATTAGGATTCTGTTTTTAAGCCGTTCCTTAAAACACTAGTGCTTAGGAAATCTATTGGAGGCAGAAGCAGTCAAGGGTAGCCTAGGGTTAGGGTTAGGCTTAGGGTTAGGGTTAGGGTACGGCTTAGGGTAGGGGTTCGGGGAGGGGTTCGGGTACGGCGTAGGGTATGGGTTAGGGTTAGGGTTAGGGTTAGTGTTAGGGTTAGGGCTCGGTTTAGGGTACGGGTTAGGATTAGGGGTACGTGTTAGGGTTAGGGTAGGGGTTAGGGTTAGGGTACGCGTTAGGGTTAGGGTAGTTATTAAACCTATCCCACTCTCTAGATACCCCTTAGCACGTAAAGGAATATTATTTGGGGGTCCAGCCATGGAGAAGAGTTTAGACACTAGGATAAAATAAGGAACACATACATTATAAAGAAATCACATTAGGATTCTCTTTTTAAGCTGTTCCTTAAAACACTAGTGCTTAGGAAATCTATTGGAGGCAGAAGCAGTCAAGGGTAGCCTAGGGTTAGGGTTAGGCTTAGGGTTAGGCTTAGGGTACGGCTTAGGGTAGGGGTTCGGGGAGTGGTTCGGGTACGGCGTAGGGTATGGGTTAGGGTTAGGGTTAGGGTTAGTGTTAGGGTTAGGGCTCGGTTTAGGGTACGGGTTAGGATTAGGGTACGTGTTAGGGTTAGGGTAGGGGTTAGGGTTAGGGTACGCGTTAGGGTTAGGGTAGTTATTAAACCTATCCCACTCTCTAGATACCCCTTAGCACGTAAAGGAATATTATTTGGGGGTCCAGCATGGAGAAGAGTTTAGACACTAGGATAAAATAAGGAACACATACATTATAAAGAAATCACATTAGGATTCTCTTTTTAAGCTGTTCCTTAAAACACTAGTGCTTAGGAAATCTATTGGAGGCAGAAGCAGTCAAGGGTAGCCTAGGGTTAGGGTTAGGCTTAGGGTTAGGCTTAGGGTACGGCTTAGGGTACGGGTTCGGGGAGGGGTTCGGGTACGGCGTAGGGTATGGGTTAGGGTTAGGGTTAGGGTTAGTGTTAGGGTTAGGGCTCGGTTTAGGGTACGGGTTAGGATTAGGGTACGTGTTAGGGTTAGGGTAGGTGTTAGGGTTAGGGTACGCGTTAGGGTTAGGGTAGTTATTAAACCTATCCCACTCTCTAGATACCCCTTAGCACGTAAAGGAATATTATTTGGGGGTGCAGCCATGGAGAAGAGTTTTAGACACTAGGATAAGATAAGGAACACACCCATTATAAAGAAATCACATTAGGATTCTCTTTTTAAGCTGTTCCTTACAACACTAGTGCTTAGGAAATCTATTGGAGGCAGAAGCAGTCAAGGGTAGCCTAGGGTTAGGGTTAGGCTTAGGGTTAGGCTTAGGGTACGGCTTAGGGTACGGGTTTGTGGAGGGGTTCGGGTACGGCGTAGGGTATGGGTTAGGGTTAGGTTTAGGGTTAGTGTTAGGGTTAGGGCTCGGTTTAGGGTACGGGTTAGGATTAGGGTACGTGTTAGGGTTAGGGTAGGGGTTAGGGTTAGGGTACGCGTTAGGGTTAGGGTAGTTATTAAACCTATCCCACTCTCTAGATACCCCTTAGCACGTAAAGGAATATTATTTGGGGGTCCAGCCATGGAGAAGAGTTTAGACACTAGGATAAAATAAGGAACACATACATTATAAAGAAATCACATTAGGATTCTCTTTTTAAGCTGTTCCTTAAAACACTAGTGCTTAGGAAATCTATTGGAGGCAGAAGCAGTCAAGGGTAGCCTAGGGTTAGGGTTAGGCTTAGGGTTAGGGTTAGGGTACGGCTTAGGGTAGGGGGTTCGGGGAGGGGTTCGGGTACGGCGTAGGGTATGGGTTAGGGTTAGGGTTAGGGTTAGTGTTAGGGTTAGGGCTCGGTTTAGGGTACGGGTTAGGATTAGGGTACGTGTTAGGGTTAGGGTAGGGTTTAGGGTTAGGGTACGCGTTAGGGTTAGGGTAGTTATTAAACCTATCCCACTCTCTAGATACCCCTTAGCACGTAAAGAATATTATTTGGGGGTCCAGCCATGGAGAAGAGTTTAGACACTAGGATAAAATAAGGAACACATACATTATAAAGAAATCACATTAGGATTCTCTTTTTAAGCTGTTCCTTAAAACACTAGTGCTTAGGAAATCTATTGGAGGCAGAAGCAGTCAAGGGTAGCCTAGGGTGAGGGTTAGGCTTAGGGTTAGGCTTAGGGTACGGCTTAGGGTACGGGTTCGGGGAGGGGTTCGGGTACGGCGTAGGGTATGGGTTAGGGTTAGGGTTAGGGTTAGTGTTAGGGTTAGGGCTCGGTTTAGGGTACGGGTTAGGATTAGGGTACGTGTTAGGGTTAGGGTAGGTGTTAGGGGTTAGGGTACGCGTTAGGGTTAGGGTAGTTATTAAACTTATCCCACTCTCTAGATACCCCTTAGCACGTAAAGGAATATTATTTGGGGGTGCAGCCATGGAGAAGAGTTTAGACACCTAGGATAAGATAAGGAACACACCCATTATAAAGAAATCACATTAGGATTCTCTTTTTAAGCTGTTCCTTCAAACACTAGTGCTTAGGAAATCTATTGGAGGCAGAAGCAGTCAAGGGTAGCCTAGGGTTAGGGTTAGGCTTAGGGTTAGGCTTAGGGTACGGCTTAGGGTACGGGTTTGGGGAGGGGTTCGGGTACGGCGTAGGGTATGGGTTAGGGTTAGGGTTAGGGTTATTGTTAGGGTTAGGGCTCGGTTTAGGGTACGGGTTAGGATTAGGGTACGTGTTAGGGTTAGGGTAGGGGTTAGGGTTAGGGTACGCGTTAGGGTTAGGGTAGTTATTAAACCTATCCCACTCTCTAGATACCCCTTAGCACGTAAAGGAATATTATTTGGGGGTCCAGCCATGGAGAAGAGTTTAGACACTAGGATAAAATAAGGAACACATACATTATAAAGAAAGTCACATTAGGATTCTCTTTTTAAGCTGTTCCTTAAAACACTAGTGCTTAGGAAATCTATTGGAGGCAGAAGCAGTCAAGGGTAGCCTAGGGTTAGGGTTAGGCTTAGGGTTAGGCTTAGGGTACGGCTTAGGGTACGTGTTCGGGGAGGGTTCGGGTACGGCGTAGGGTATGGGTTAGGGTTAGGGTTAGGGTTAGTGTTAGGGTTAGGGCTCGGTTTAGGGTACGGGTTAGGATTAGGGTACGTGTTAGGGTTAGGGTAGGGGTTAGGGTTAGGGTACGCGTTAGGGTTAGGGTAGTTATTAAACCTATCCCACTCTCTAGATACCCCTTAGCACGTAAAGGAATATTATTTGGGGGTCCAGCCATTGAGAAGAGTTTAGACACTAGGATAAAATAAGGAACACATACATTATAAAGAAATCACATTAGGATTCTCTTTTTAAGCTGTTCCTTCAAACATTAGTGCTTAGGAAATATTTGGAGGCAGAAGCAGTCAAGGGTAGCCTAGGGTTAGGGTTAGGCTTAGGGTTAGGGTTAGGGTACGGCTTAGGGTAGGGGTTCGGGGAGGGGTTCGGGTACGGCGTAGGGTATGGGTTAGGGTTAGGGTTAGGGTTAGTGTTAGGGTTAGGGCTCGGTTTAGGGTACGGGTTAGGATTAGGGTACGTGTTAGGGTTAGGGTAGGGGTTAGGGTTAGGGTACGCGTTAGGGTTAGGGTAGTTATTAAACCTATCCCACTCTCTAGATACCCCTTAGCACGTAAAGGAATATTATTTGGGGGTCCAGCCATGGAGAAGAGTTTAGACACTAGGATAAAATAAGGAACACATACATTATAAAGAAATCACATTAGGATTCTCTTTTTAAGCTGTTCCTTAAAACACTAGTGCTTAGGAAATCTATTGGAGGCAGAAGCAGTCAAGGGTAGCCTAGGGTTAGGGTTAGGCTTAGGGTTAGGCTTAGGGTACGGCTTAGGGTACGGGTTCGGGGAGGGGTTCGGGTACGGCGTAGGGTATGGGTTAGGGTTAGGGTTAGGGTTAGTGTTAGGGTTAGGGCTCGGTTTAGGGTACGGGTTAGGATTAGGGTACGTGTTAGGGTTAGGGTAGGTGTTAGGGTTAGGGTACGCGTTAGGGTTAGGGTAGTTATTAAACTTATCCCACTCTCTAGATACCCCTTAGCACGTAAAGGAATATTATTTGGGGGTGCAGCCATGGAGAAGAGTTTAGACACTAGGATAAGATAAGGAACACACCCATTATAAAGAAATCACATTAGGATTCTCTTTTTAAGCTGTTCCTTACAACACTAGTGCTTAGGAAATCTATTGGAGGCAGAAGCAGTCAAGGGTAGCCTAGGGTTAGGGTTAGGCTTAGGGTTAGGCTTAGGGTACGGCTTAGGGTACGGGTTTGGGGAGGGGTTCGGGTACGGCGTAGGGTATGGGTTAGGGTTAGGGTTAGGGTTATTGTTAGGGTTAGGGCTCGGTTTAGGGTACGGGTTAGGATTAGGGTACGTGTTAGGGTTAGGGTAGGGGTTAGGGTTAGGGTACGCGTTAGGGTTAGGGTAGTTATTAAACCTATCCCACTCTCTAGATACCCCTTAGCACGTAAAGGAATATTATTTGGGGGTCCAGCCATGGAGAAGAGTTTAGACACTAGGATAAAATAAGGAACACATACATTATAAAGAAATCACATTAGGATTCTCTTTTTAAGCTGTTCCTTAAAACACTAGTGCTTAGGAAATCTATTGGAGGCAGAAGCAGTCAAGGGTAGCCTAGGGTTAGGGTTAGGCTTAGGGTTAGGCTTAGGGTACGGCTTAGGGTACGGGTTCGGGGAGGGGTTCGGGTACGGCGTAGGGTATGGGTTAGGGTTAGGGTTAGGGTTAGTGTTAGGGTTAGGGCTCGGTTTAGGGTACGGGTTAGGATTAGGGTACGTGTTAGGGTTAGGGTAGGGGTTAGGGTTAGGGTACGCGTTAGGGTTAGGGTAGTTATTAAACCTATCCCACTCTCTAGATACCCCTTAGCACGTAAAGGAATATTATTTGGGGGTCCAGCCATGGAGAAGAGTTTAGACACTAGGATAAAATAAGGAACACATACATTATAAAGAAATCACATTAGGATTCTCTTTTTAAGCTGTTCCTTCAAACATTAGTGCTTAGGAAATCTTTGGAGGCAGAAGCAGTCAAGGGTAGCCTAGGGTTAGGGTTAGGCTTAGGGTTAGGGTTAGGGTACGGCTTAGGGTAGGGTTTCGGGGAGGGGTTCGGGTACGGCGTAGGGTATGGGTTAGGGTTAGGGTTAGGGTTAGTGTTAGGGTTAGGGCTCAGTTTAGGGTACGGGTTAGGATTAGGGTACGTGTTAGGGTTAGGGTAGGGGTTAGGGTTAGGGTACGCGTTAGGGTTAGGGTAGTTATTAAACCTATCCCACTCTCTAGATACCCCTTAGCACGTAAAGGAATATTATTTGGGGGTCCAGCCATGGAGAAGAGTTTAGACACTAGGATAAAATAAGGAACACATACATTATAAAGAAATCACATTAGGATTCTCTTTTTAAGCTGTTCCTTAAAACACTAGTGCTTAGGAAATCTATTGGAGGCAGAAGCAGTCAAGGGTAGCCTAGGGTTAGGGTTAGGCTTAGGGTTAGGCTTAGGGTACTGCTTAGGGTACGGGTTCGGAGAGGGGTTCGGGTACGGCGTAGGGTATGGGTTAGGGTTAGGGTTAGGGTTAGTGTTAGGGTTAGGGCTCGGTTTAGGGTACGGGTTAGGATTAGGGTACGTGTTAGGGTTAGGGTAGGTGTTAGGGTTAGGGTACGCGTTAGGGTTAGGGGTAGTTATTAAACCTATCCCACTCTCTAGATACCCCTTAGCACGTAAAGGAATATTATTTGGGGGTGCAGCCATGGAGAAGAGTTTAGACACTAGGATAAGATAAGGAACACACCCATTATAAAGAAATCACATTAGGATTCTCTTTTTAAGCTGTTCCTTACAACACTAGTGCTTAGGAAATCTATTGGAGGCAGAAGCAGTCAAGGGTAGCCTAGGGTTAGGGTTAGGCTTAGGGTTAGGCTTAGGGTACGGCTTAGGGTACGGGTTTGGGGAGGGGTTCGGGTACGGCGTAGGGTATGGGTTAGGGTTAGGGTTAGGGTTAGTGTTAGGGTTAGGGCTCGGTTTAGGGTACGGGTTAGGATTAGGGTACGTGTTAGGGTTAGGGTAGGGGTTAGGGTTAGGGTACGCGTTAGGGTTAGGGTAGTTACTAAACCTATCCCACTCTCTAGATACCCCTTAGCACGTAAAGGAATATTATTTGGGGGTCCAGCCATGGAGAAGAGTTTAGACACTAGGATAAATAAGGAACACACCCATTATAAAGAAATCACATTAGGATTCTGTTTTTAAGCCGTTCCTTAAAACACTAGTGCTTAGGAAATCTATTGGAGGCAGAAGCAGTCAAGGGTAGCCTAGGGTTAGGGTTAGGCTTAGGGTTAGGGTTAGGGTACGGCTTAGGGTAGGGGTTCGGGGAGGGGTTCGGGTACGGCGTAGGGTATGGGTTAGGGTTAGGGTTAGGGTTAGTGTTAGGGTTAGGGCTCGGTTTAGGGTACGGGTTAGGATTAGGGTACGTGTTAGGGTTAGGGTAGGGGTTAGGGTTAGGGTACGCGTTAGGGTTAGGGTAGTTATTAAACCTATCCCACTCTCTAGATACCCCTTAGCACGTAAAGGAATATTATTTGGGGGTCCAGCCATGGAGAAGAGTTTAGACACTAGGATAAAATAAGGAACACATACATTATAAAGAAATCACATTAGGATTCTCTTTTTAAGCTGTTCCTTAAAACACTAGTGCTTAGGAAATCTATTGGAGGCAGAAGCAGTCAAGGGTAGCCTAGGGTTAGGGTTAGGCTTAGGGTTAGGCTTAGGGTACGGCTTAGGGTAGGGGTTCGGGGAGTGGTTCGGGTACGGCGTAGGGTATGGGTTAGGGTTAGGGTTAGGGTTAGTGTTAGGGTTAGGGCTCGGTTTAGGGTACGGGTTAGGATTAGGGTACGTGTTAGGGTTAGGGTAGGGGTTAGGGTTAGGGTACGCGTTAGGGTTAGGGTAGTTATTAAACCTATCCCACTCTCTAGATACCCCTTAGCACGTAAAGGAATATTATTTGGGGGTCCAGCCATGGAGAAGAGTTTAGACACTAGGATAAAATAAGGAACACATACATTATAAAGAAATCACATTAGGATTCTCTTTTTAAGCTGTTCCTTAAAACACTAGTGCTTAGGAAATCTATTGGAGGCAGAAGCAGTCAAGGGTAGCCTAGGGTTAGGGTTAGGCTTAGGGTTAGGCTTAGGGTACGGCTTAGGGTACGGGTTCGGGGAGGGGTTCGGGTACGGCGTAGGGTATGGGTTAGGGTTAGGGTTAGGGTTAGTGTTAGGGTTAGGGCTCGGTTTAGGGTACGGGTTAGGATTAGGGTACGTGTTAGGGTTAGGGTAGGTGTTAGGGTTAGGGTACGCGTTAGGGTTAGGGTAGTTATTAAACCTATCCCACTCTCTAGATACCTCCTTAGCACGTAAAGGAATATTATTTGGGGGTGCAGCCATGGAGAAGAGTTTAGACACTAGGATAAGATAAGGAACACACCCATTATAAAGAAATCACATTAGGATTCTCTTTTTAAGCTGTTCCTTACAACACTAGTGCTTAGGAAATCTATTGGAGGCAGAAGCAGTCAAGGGTAGCCTAGGGTTAGGGTTAGGCTTAGGGTTAGGCTTAGGGTACGGCTTAGGGTACGGGTTTGTGGAGGGGTTCGGGTACGGCGTAGGGTATGGGTTAGGGTTAGGTTTAGGGTTAGTGTTAGGGTTAGGGCTCGGCTTAGGGTACGGGTTAGGATTAGGGTACGTGTTAGGGTTAGGGTAGGGGTTAGGGTTAGGGTACGCGTTAGGGTTAGGGTAGTTATTAAACCTATCCCACTCTCTAGATACCCCTTAGCACGTAAAGGAATATTATTTGGGGGTCCAGCCATGGAGAAGAGTTTAGACACTAGGATAAAATAAGGAACACATACATTATAAAGAAATCACATTAGGATTCTCTTTTAAGCTGTTCCTTAAAACACTAGTGCTTAGGAAATCTATTGGAGGCAGAAGCAGTCAAGGGTAGCCTAGGGTTAGGGTTAGGCTTAGGGTTAGGGTTAGGGTACGGCTTAGGGTAGGGGTTCGGGGAGGGGTTCGGGTACGGCGTAGGGTATGGGTTAGGGTTAGGGTTAGGGTTAGTGTTAGGGTTAGGGCTCGGTTTAGGGTACGGGTTAGGATTAGGGTACGTGTTAGGGTTAGGGTAGGGTTTAGGGTTAGGGTACGCGTTAGGGTTAGGGTAGTTATTAAACCTATCCCACTCTCTAGATACCCCTTAGCACGTAAAGGAATATTATTTGGGGGTCCATCCATGGAGAAGAGTTTAGACACTAGGATAAAATAAGGAACACATACATTATAAAGAAATCACATTAGGATTCTCTTTTTAAGCTGTTCCTTAAAACACTAGTGCTTAGGAAATCTATTGGAGGCAGAAGCAGTCAAGGGTAGCCTAGGGATAGGGTTAGGCTTAGGGTTAGGCTTAGGGTACGGCTTAGGGTACGGGTTCGGGGAGGGGTTCGGGTACGGCGTAGGGTATGGGTTAGGGTTAGGGTTAGGGTTAGTGTTAGGGTTAGGGCTCGGTTTAGGGTACGGGTTAGGATTAGGGTACGTGTTAGGGTTAGGGTAGGTGTTAGGGTTAGGGTACGCGTTAGGGTTAGGGTAGTTATTAAACTTATCCCACTCTCTAGATACCCCTTAGCACGTAAAGGAATATTATTTGGGGGTGCAGCCATGGAGAAGAGTTTAGACACTAGGATAAGATAAGGAACACACCCATTATAAAGAAATCACATTAGGATTCTCTTTTTAAGCTGTTCCTTCAAACACTAGTGCTTAGGAAATCTATTGGAGGCAGAAGCAGTCAAGGGTAGCCTAGGGTTAGTGTTAGGCTTAGGGTTAGGCTTAGGGTACGGCTTAGGGTACGGGTTTGGGGAGGGGTTCGGGTACGGCGTAGGGTATGGGTTAGGGTTAGGGTTAGGGTTATTGTTAGGGTTAGGGCTCGGTTTAGGGTACGGGTTAGGATTAGGGTACGTGTTAGGGTTAGGGTAGGGGTTAGGGTTAGGGTACGCGTTAGGGTTAGGGTAGTTATTAAACCTATCCCACTCTCTAGATACCCCTTAGCACGTAAAGGAATATTATTTGCGGGTCCAGCCATGGAGAAGAGTTTAGACACTAGGATAAAATAAGGAACACATACATTATAAAGAAATCACATTAGGATTCTCTTTTTAAGCTGTTCCTTAAAACACTAGTGCTTAGGAAATCTATTGGAGGCAGAAGCAGTCAAGGGTAGCCTAGGGTTAGGGTTAGGCTTAGGGTTAGGCTTAGGGTACGGCTTAGGGTACGTGTTCGGGGAGGGGTTCGGGTACGGCGTAGGGTATGGGTTAGGGTTAGGGTTAGGGTTAGTGTTAGGGTTAGGGCTCGGTTTAGGGTACGGGTTAGGATTAGGGTACGTGTTAGGGTTAGGGTAGGGGTTAGGGTTAGGGTACACGTTAGGGTTAGGGTAGTTATTAAACCTATCCCACTCTCTAGATACCCCTTAGCACGTAAAGGAATATTATTTGGGGGTCCAGCCATGGAGAAGAGTTTAGACACTAGGATAAAATAAGGAACACATACATTATAAAGAAATCACATTAGGATTCTCTTTTTAAGCTGTTCCTTCAAACATTAGTGCTTAGGAAATATTTGGAGGCAGAAGCAGTCAAGGGTAGCCTAGGGTTAGGGTTAGGCTTAGGGTTAGGGTTAGGGTACGGCTTAGGGTAGGGGTTCGGGGAGGGGTTCGGGTACGGCGTAGGGTATGGGTTAGGGTTAGGGTTAGGGTTAGTGTTAGGGTTAGGGCTCAGTTTAGGGTACGGGTTAGGATTAGGGTACGTGTTAGGGTTAGGGTAGGGGTTAGGGTTAGGGTACGCGTTAGGGTTAGGGTAGTTATTAAACCTATCCCACTCTCTAGATACCCCTTAGCACGTAAAGGAATATTATTTGGGGGTGCAGCCATGGAGAAGAGTTTAGACACTAGGATAAGATAAGGAACACACCCATTATAAAGAAATCACATTAGGATTCTCTTTTTAAGCTGTTCCTTACAACACTAGTGCTTAGGAAATCTATTGGAGGCAGAAGCAGTCAAGGGTAGCCTAGGGTTAGGGTTAGGCTTAGGGTTAGGCTTAGGGTACGGCTTAGGGTACGGGTTTGGGGAGGGGTTCGGGTACGGCGTAGGGTATGGGTTAGGGTTAGGGTTAGGGTTATTGTTAGGGTTAGGGCTCGGTTTAGGGTACGGGTTAGGATTAGGGTACGTGTTAGGGTTAGGGTAGGGGTTAGGGTTAGGGTACGCGTTAGGGTTAGGGTAGTTATTAAACCTATCCCACTCTCTAGATACCCCTTAGCACGTAAAGGAATATTATTTGGGGGTCCAGCCATGGAGAAGAGTTTAGACACTAGGATAAAATAAGGAACACATACATTATAAAGAAATCACATTAGGATTCTCTTTTTAAGCTGTTCCTTACAACACTAGTGCTTAGGAAATCTATTGGAGGCAGAAGCAGTCAAGGGTAGCCTAGGGTTAGGGTTAGGCTTAGGGTTAGGCTTAGGGTACGGCTTAGGGTACGGGTTCGGGGAGGGGTTCGGGTACGGCGTAGGGTATGGGTTAGGGTTAGGGTTAGGGTTAGTGTTAGGGTTAGGGCTCGGTTTAGGGTACGGGTTAGGATTAGGGTACGTGTTAGGGTTAGGGTAGGGGTTAGGGTTAGGGTACGCGTTAGGGTTAGGGTAGTTATTAAACCTATCCCACTCTCTAGATACCCCTTAGCACGTAAAGGAATATTATTTGGGGGTCCAGCCATGGAGAAGAGTTTACACACTAGGATAAAATAAGGAACACATACATTATAAAGAAATCACATTAGGATTCTCTTTTTAAGCTGTTCCTTCAAACATTAGTGCTTAGGAAATCTTTGGAGGCAGAAGCAGTCAAGGGTAGCCTAGGGTTAGGGTTAGGCTTAGGGTTAGGGTTAGGGTACGGCTTAGGGTAGGGTTTCGGGGAGGGGTTCGGGTACGGCGTAGGGTATGGGTTAGGGTTAGGGTTAGGGTTAGTGTTAGGGTTAGGGCTCAGTTTAGGGTACGGGTTAGGATTAGGGTACGTGTTAGGGTTAGGGTAGGGGTTAGGGTTAGGGTACGCGTTAGGGTTAGGGTAGTTATTAAACCTATCCCACTCTCTAGATACCCCTTAGCACGTAAAGGAATATTATTTGGGGGTCCAGCCATGGAGAAGAGTTTAGACACTAGGATAAAATAAGGAACACATACATTATAAAGAAATCACATTAGGATTCTCTTTTTAAGCTGTTCCTTAAAACACTAGTGCTTAGGAAATCTATTGGAGGCAGAAGCAGTCAAGGGTAGCCTAGGGTTAGGGTTAGGCTTAGGGTTAGGCTTAGGGTACTGCTTAGGGTACGGGTTCGGGGAGGGGTTCGGGTACGGCGTAGGGTATGGGTTAGGGTTAGGGTTAGGGTTAGTGTTAGGGTTAGGGCTCGGTTTAGGGTACGGGTTAGGATTAGGGTACGTGTTAGGGTTAGGGTAGGTGTTAGGGTTAGGGTACGCGTTAGGGTTAGGGTAGTTATTAAACCTATCCCACTCTCTAGATACCCCTTAGCACGTAAAGGAATATTATTTGGGGGTGCAGCCATGGAGAAGAGTTTAGACACTAGGATAAGATAAAGAACACACCCATTATAAAGAAATCACATTAGGATTCTCTTTTTAAGCTGTTCCTTACAACACTAGTGCTTAGGAAATCTATTGGAGGCAGAAGCAGTCAAGGGTAGCCTAGGGTTAGGGTTAGGCTTAGGGTTAGGGTTAGGGTACGGCTTAGGGTACGGGTTTGGGGAGGGGTTCGGGTACGGCGTAGGGTATGGGTTAGGGTTAGGGTTAGGGTTAGTGTTAGGGTTAGGGCTCGGTTTAGGGTACGGGTTAGGATTAGGGTACGTGTTAGGGTTAGGGTAGGGGTTAGGGTTAGGGTACGCGTTAGGGTTAGGGTAGTTACTAAACCTATCCCACTCTCTAGATACCCCTTAGCACGTAAAGGAATATTATTTGGGGGTCCAGCCATGGAGAAGAGTTTAGACACTAGGATAAATAAGGAACACACCCATTATAAAGAAATCACATTAGGATTCTGTTTTTAAGCCGTTCCTTAAAACACTAGTGCTTAGGAAATCTATTGGAGGCAGAAGCAGTCAAGGGTAGCCTAGGGTTAGGGTTAGGCTTAGGGTTAGGGTTAGGGTACGGCTTAGGGTAGGGGTTCGGGGAGGGTTTCGGGTACGGCGTAGGGTATGGGTTAGGGTTAGGGTTAGGGTTAGTGTTAGGGTTAGGGCTCGGTTTAGGGTACGGGTTAGGATTAGGGTACGTGTTAGGGTTAGGGTAGGGGTTAGGGTTAGGGTACGCGTTAGGGTTAGGGTAGTTATTAAACCTATCCCACTCTCTAGATACCCCTTAGCACGTAAAGGAATATTATTTGGGGGTCCAGCCATGGAGAAGAGTTTAGACACTAGGATAAAATAAGGAACACATACATTATAAAGAAATCACATTAGGATTCTCTTTTTAAGCTGTTCCTTAAAACACTAGTGCTTAGGAAATCTATTGGAGGCAGAAGCAGTCAAGGGTAGCCTAGGGTTAGGGTTAGGCTTAGGGTTAGGCTTAGGGTACGGCTTAGGGTAGGGGTTCGGGGAGTGGTTCGGGTACGGCGTAGGGTATGGGTTAGGGTTAGGGTTAGGGTTAGTGTTAGGGTTAGGGCTCGGTTTAGGGTACGGGTTAGGATTAGGGTAGGTGTTAGGGTTAGGGTAGGGGTTAGGGTTAGGGTACGCGTTAGGGTTAGGGTAGTTATTAAACCTATCCCACTCTCTAGATACCCCTTAGCACGTAAAGGAATATTATTTGGGGGTCCAGCCATGGAGAAGAGTTTAGACACTAGGATAAAATAAGGAACACATACATTATAAAGAAATCACATTAGGATTCTCTTTTTAAGCTGTTCCTTAAAACACTAGTGCTTAGGAAATCTATTGGAGGCAGAAGCAGTCAAGGGTAGCCTAGGGTTAGGGTTAGGCTTAGGGTTAGGCTTAGGGTACGGCTTAGGGTACGGGTTCGGGGAGGGGTTCGGGTACGGCGTAGGGTATGGGTTAGGGTTAGGGTTAGGGTTAGTGTTAGGGTTAGGGCTCGGTTTAGGATACGGGTTAGGATTAGGGTACGTGTTAGGGTTAGGGTAGGGTTTAGGGTTAGGGTACGGGTTAGGGTTAGGGTAGTTATTAAACCTATCCCACTCTCTAGATACCCCTTAGCACGTAAAGGAATATTATTTGGGGGTCCAGCCATGGAGAAGAGTTTAGACACTAGGATAAAATAAGGAACACATACATTATAAAGAAATCACATTAGGATTCTCTTTTTAAGCTGTTCCTTAAAACACTAGTGCTTAGGAAATCTATTGGAGGCAGAAGCAGTCAAGGGTAGCCTAGGGTTAGGGTTAGGCTTAGGGTTAGGCTTAGGGTACGGCTTAGGGTACGGGTTCGGGGAGGGGTTCGGGTACGGCGTAGGGTATGGGTTAGGGTTAGGGTTAGGGTTAGTGTTAGGGTTAGGGCTCGGTTTAGGGTACGGGTTAGGATTAGGGTACGTGTTAGGGTTAGGGTAGGTGTTAGGGTTAGGGTACGCGTTAGGGTTAGGGTAGTTATTAAACTTATCCCACTCTCTAGATACCCCTTAGCACGTAAAGGAATATTATTTGGGGGTGCAGCCATGGAGAAGAGTTTAGACACTAGGATAAGATAAGGAACACACCCATTATAAAGAAATCACATTAGGATTCTCTTTTTAAGCTATTCCTTCAAACACTAGTGCTTAGGAAATCTATTGGAGGCAGAAGCAGTCAAGGGTAGCCTAGGGTTAGGGTTAGGCTTAGGGTTAGGCTTAGGGTACGGCTTAGGGTACGGGTTTGGGGAGGGGTTCGGGTACGGCGTAGGGTATGGGTTAGGGTTAGGGTTAGGGTTATTGTTAGGGTTAGGGCTCGGTTTAGGGTACGGGTTAGGATTAGGGTACGTGTTAGGGTTAGGGTAGGGGTTAGGGTTAGGGTACGCGTTAGGGTTAGGGTAGTTATTAAACCTATCCCACTCTCTAGATACCCCTTAGCACGTAAAGGAATATTATTTGGGGGTCCAGCCATGGAGAAGAGTTTAGACACTAGGATAAAATAAGGAACACATACATTATAAAGAAATCACATTAGGATTCTCTTTTTAAGCTGTTCCTTAAAACACTAGTGCTTAGGAAATCTATTGGAGGCAGAAGCAGTCAAGGGTAGCCTAGGGTTAGGGTTAGGCTTAGGGTTAGGCTTAGGGTACGGCTTAGGGTACGTGTTCGGGGAGGGGTTCGGGTACGGCGTAGGGTATGGGTTAGGGTTAGGGTTAGGGTTAGTGTTAGGGTTAGGGCTCGGTTTAGGGTACGGGTTAGGATTAGGGTACGTGTTAGGGTTAGGGTAGGGGTTAGGGTTAGGGTACGCGTTAGGGTTAGGGTAGTTATTAAACCTATCCCACTCTCTAGATACCCCTTAGCACGTAAAGGAATATTATTTGGGGGTCCAGCCATGGAGAAGAGTTTAGACACTAGGATAAAATAAGGAACACATACATTATAAAGAAATCACATTAGGATTCTCTTTTTAAGCTGTTCCTTCAAACATTAGTGCTTAGGAAATATTTGGAGGCAGAAGCAGTCAAGGGTAGCCTAGGGTTAGGGTTAGGCTTAGGGTTAGGGTTAGGGTACGGCTTAGGGTAGGGGTTCGGGGAGGGGTTCGGGTACGGCGTAGGGTATGGGTTAGGGTTAGGGTTAGGGTTAGTGTTAGGGTTAGGGCTCAGTATAGGGTACGGGTTAGGATTAGGGTACGTGTTAGGGTTAGGGTAGGGGTTAGGGTTAGGGTACGCGTTAGGGTTAGGGTAGTTATTAAACCTATCCCACTCTCTAGATACCCCTTAGCACGTAAAGGAATATTATTTGGGGGTCCAGCCATGGAGAAGAGTTTAGACACTAGGATAAAATAAGGAACACATACATTATAAAGAAATCACATTAGGATTCTCTTTTTAAGCTGTTCCTTAAAACACTAGTGCTTAGGAAATCTATTGGAGGCAGAAGCAGTCAAGGGTAGCCTAGGGTGAGGGTTAGGCTTAGGGTTAGGCTTAGGGTACTGCTTAGGGTACGGGTTCGGGGAGGGGTTCGGGTACGGCGTAGGGTATGGGTTAGGGTTAGGGTTAGGGTTAGTGTTAGGGTTAGGGCTCGGTTTAGGGTACGGGTTAGGATTAGGGTACGTGTTAGGGTTAGGGTAGGTGTTAGGGTTAGGGTACGCGTTAGGGTTAGGGTAGTTATTAAACCTATCCCACTCTCTAGATACCCCTTAGCACGTAAAGGAATATTATTTGGGGGTGCAGCCATGGAGAAGAGTTTAGACACTAGGATAAGATAAGGAACACACCCATTATAAAGAAATCACATTAGGATTCTCTTTTTAAGCTGTTCCTTACAACACTAGTGCTTAGGAAATCTATTGGAGGCAGAAGCAGTCAAGGGTAGCCTAGGGTTAGGGTTAGGCTTAGGGTTAGGCTTAGGGTACAGCTTAGGGTACGGGTTTGGGGAGGGGTTCGGGTACGGCGTAGGGTATGGGTTAGTGTTAGGGTTAGGGTTAGTGTTAGGGTTAGGGCTCGGTTTAGGGTACGGGTTAGGATTAGGGTACGTGTTAGGGTTAGGGTAGGGGTTAGGGTTAGGGTACGCGTTAGGGTTAGGGTAGTTATTAAACCTATCCCACTCTCTAGATACCCCTTAGCACGTAAAGGAATATTATTTGGGGGTCCAGCCATGGAGAAGAGTTTAGACACTAGGATAAAATAAGGAACACATACATTATAAAGAAATCACATTAGGATTCTCTTTTTAAGCTGTTCCTTCAAACACTAGTGCTTAGGAAATCTATTGGAGGCAGAAGCAGTCAAGGGTAGCCTAGGGTTAGGGTTAGGCTTAGGGTTAGGGTTAGGGTACGGCTTAGGGTAGGGGTTCGGGGAGGGGTTCGGGTACGGCGTAGGGTATGGGTTAGGGTTAGGGTTAGGGTTAGTGTTAGGGTTAGGGCTCGGTTTAGGGTACGGGTTAGGATTAGGGTACGTGTTAGGGTTAGGGTAGGGGTTAGGGTTAGGGTACGCGTTAGGGTTAGGGTAGTTATTAAACCTATCCCACTCTCTAGATACCCCTTAGCACGTAAAGGAATATTATTTGCGGGTCCAGCCATGGAGAAGAGTTTAGACACTAGGATAAAATAAGGAACACATACATTATAAACAAATCACATTAGGATTCTCTTTTTAAGTTGTTCCTTAAAACACTAGTGCTTAGGAAATCTATTGGAGGCAGAAGCAGTCAAGGGTAGCCTAGGGTTAGTGTTAGGCTTAGGGTTAGGGTTAGGGTACGGCTTAGGGTAGGGGTTCGGGGAGGGGTTCGGGTACGGCGTAGGGTATGGGTTAGGGTTAGTGTTAGGGTTCGTGTTAGGGTTAGGGCTCGGTTTAGGGTACGGGTTAGGATTAGGGTACGTGTTAGGGTTAGGGTAGGGGTTAGGGTTAGGGTACGCGTTAGGGTTAGGGTAGTTAGTAAACCTATCCCACTCTCTAGATACCCCTTAGCACGTAAAGGAATATTATTTGGGGGTCCAGCCATGGAGAAGAGTTTAGACACTAGGATAAGATAAGGAACACACCCATTATAAAGAAATCACATTAGGATTCTGTTTTTAAGCCGTTCCTTAAAACACTAGTGCTTAGGAAATCTATTGGAGGCAGAAGCAGTCAAGGGTAGCCTAGGGTTAGGGTTAGGCTTAGGGTTAGGCTTAGGGTTAGGCTTAGGGTACGGCTTAGGGTACGGGTTCGGGGAGGGGTTCGGGTACGGCGTAGGGTATGGGTTAGGGTTAGGGTTAGGGTTAGTGTTAGGGTTAGGGCTCGGTTCAGGGTACGGGTTAGGATTAGGGTACGTGTTAGGGTTAGGGTAGGGGTTAGGGTTAGGGTACGCATTAGGTTAGGGTAGTTAGTAAACCTATCCCACTCTCTAGATACCCCTTAGCACGTAAAGGAATATTATTTGGGGGTCCAGCCATGGAGAAGAGTTTAGACACTACGATAAATAAGGAACACACCCATTATAAAGAAATCACATTAGGATTCTGTTTTTAAGCCGTTCCTTAAAACACTAGTGCTTAGGAAATCTATTGGAGGCAGAAGCAGTCAAGGGTAGCCTAGGGTTAGGGTTAGGCTTAGGGTTAGGCTTAGGGTACGGCTTAGAGTACGGGTTCGGGGAGGGGTTCGGGTACGGCGTAGGGTATGGGTTAGGGTTAGGGTTAGGGTTAGTCTTAGGGTTAGGGCTCGGTTCAGGGTACGGGTTAGGATTAGGGTACGTGTTAGGGTTAGGGTAGGGGTTAGGGTTAGGGTAGGGGTTAGGGTTAGGGTACGTGTTAGGGTTAGGGTAGTTATTAAACCTATCCCACTCTCTAGATACCCCTTAGCACGTAAAGGAATATTATTTGGGGGTCCAGCCATGGAGAAGAGTTTACACACTAGGATAAGATAAGGAACACACCCATTATAAAGAAATCACATTAGGATTCTCTTTTTAAGCTGTTCCTTCAAACACTAGTGCTTAGGAAATCTATTGGAGGCAGAAGCACTCAAGGGTAGCCTAGGGTTAGGGTTAGGCTTAGGGTTAGGCTTAGGGTACGGCTTAGTCTACGGGTTCGGGGAGGGGTTCTGGTACGGCGTAGGGTATGGGTTAGGGTTAGGGTTTGAGTTAGGGTTAGGGTTAGGGCTCGGTTTAGGGTACGGGTTAGGATTAGGGTACGGGTTAGGGTTAGGGTAGGGGTTAGGGTTAGGTTACGCGTTAGGTTTAGGGTAGTTATTAAACCTATCCCACTCTCTAGATACCCCTTAGCACGTAAAGGAATATTATTTGGGGGTCCAGCCATGGAGAAGAGTTTAGACACTAGGATAAGATAAGGAACACACCCATTATAAAGAAATCACATTAGGATTCTCTTTTTAAGCTGTTCCTTCAAACACTAGTGCTTAGGAAATCTATTGGAGGCAGAAGCAGTCAAGGGTAGCCTAGGGTTAGGGTTAGGCTTAGGGTTAGGCTTAGGGTACGGCTTAGGGTACGGTTTCGGGGAGGGGTTCGGGTACGGTGTAGGGTATGGGTTAGGGTTAGGGTTAGGGTTAGTGTTAGCGTTAGGGCTCAGTTTAGGGTACGGGTTAGGATTAGGGTACGTGTTAGGGTTAGGGTAGGGGTTAGGGTTAGGGTACGCGTTAGGGTTAGGGTAGTTATTAAACCTATCCCACTCTCTAGATACCCCTTAGCACGTAAAGGAATATTATTTGGGGGTCCAGCCATGGAGAAGAATTTAGACACTAGGATAAGATAAGGAACACACCCATTATAAAGAAATCACATTAGGATTCTCTTTTTAAGCTGTTCCTTCAAACACTAGTGCTTAGGAAATCTATTGGAGGCAGAAGCAGTCAAGGGTAGCCTAGGGTTAGGGTTAGGCTTAGGGTTAGGCTTAGGGTACGGCTTAGGCTACGGGTTCGGGGAGGGGTTCGGGTACGGCGTAGGGTATGGGTTAGGGTTAGGGTTAGGGTTAGTGTTAGGGTTAGGGCTCGGTTTAGGGTACGGGTTAGGATTAGGGTACGTGTTAGGGTTAGGGTAGGGGTTAGGGTTAGGGTACGCGTTAGGGTTAGGGTAGTTATTAAACCTATCCCACTCTCTAGATACCCCTTAGCACGTAAAGGAATATTATTTGCGGGTCCAGCCATGGAGAAGAGTTTAGACACTAGGATAAGATAAGGAACACACCCATAATAAAGAAATCACATTAGGATTCTCTTTTTAAGCTGTTCCTTCAAACACTAGTGCTTAGGAAATCTGTTGGAGGCAGAAGCAGTCAAGGGTAGCCTAGGGTTAGGGTTATGCTTAGGGTTAGGCTTAGGGTACGGCTTAGGGTACGGGTTTGGGGAGGGGTTCGGGTACGGTGTAGGGTATGGGTTAGGGTTAGGTTTAGGGTTAGTGTTAGCGTTAGGGCTCGGTTTAGGGTACGGGTTAGGATTAGGGTACGTGTTAGGGTTAGGGTAGGGGTTAGGGTTAGGGTACGCGTTAGGGTTAGGGTAGTTATTAAACCTATCCCACTCTCTAGATACCCCTTAGCACGTAAAGGAATATTATTTGCGGGTCCAGCCATGGAGAAGAGTTTAGACACTAGGATAAAATAAGGAACACATACATTATAAAGAAATCACATTAGGATTCTCTTTTTAAGCTGTTCCTTAAAACACTAGTGCTTAGGAAATCTATTGGAGGCAGAAGCAGTCAAGGGTAGCCTAGGGTTAGGGTTACGCTTAGGGTTAGGGTTAGGGTACGGCTTAGGGTAGGGGTTCGGGGAGGGGTTTGGGTACGGCGTAGGGTATTGGTTAGGGTTAGGGTTAGGGTTCGTGTTAGGGTTAGGGCTCGGTTTAGGGTACGGGTTAGGATTAGGGTAAGTGTTAGGGTTAGGGTAGGGGTTAGGGTTAGGGTACGCATTAGGGTTAGGGTAGTTATTAAACCTATCCCACTCTCTAGATACCCCTTAGCACGTAAAGGAATATTATTTGGGGGTCCAGCCATGGAGAAGAGTTTAGACACTAGGATAAGATAAGGAACACACCCATTATAAAGAAATCACATTAGGATTCTCTTTTTAAGCTGTTTCTTCAAACACTAGTGCTTAGGAAATCTATTGGAGGCAGAAGCAGTCAAGGGTAGCCTAGGGTTAGGGTTAGGCTTAGGGTTAGGCTTAGGGTACGGCTTAGGGTACGGGTTCGGGGAGGGGTTCGGGTACGGCGTAGGGTATGGGTTAGGGTTAGGGTTAGGGTTAGTGTTAGGGTTAGGGCTCGGTTCAGGGTACGGGTTAGGATTAGGGTACGTGTTAGGGTTAGGGTAGGGGTTAGGGTTAGGGTACGCGTTAGGGTTAGGGAAGTTATTAAACCTATCCCACTCTCTAGATACCCCTTAGCACGTAAAGGAATATTATTTGCGGGTCCAGCCATGGAGAAGAGTTTAGACACTAGGATAAAATAAGGAACACATACATTATAAAGAAATCACATTAGGATTCTCTTTTTAAGCTGTTCCTTCAAACACTAGTGCTTAGGAAATCTATTGGAGGCAGAAGCAGTCAAGGGTAGCCTAGGGTTAGGGTTAGGCTTAGGGTTAGGGTTAGGGTACGGCTTAGGGTAGGGGTTCGGGGAGGGGTTCGGGTACGGTGTAGGGTATGGGTTAGGGTTAGGGTTAGGGTTCGTGTTAGGGTTAGGGCTCGGTTTAGTGTACGGGTTAGGATTAGGGTACGTGTTAGGGTTAGGGTAGGGGTTAGGGTTAGGGTACGCATTAGGGTTAGGGTAGTTAGTAAACCTATCCCACTCTCTAGATACCCCTTAGCACGTAAAGGAATATTATTTGCGGGTCCAGCCATGGAGAAGAGTTTAGACACTAGGATAAGATAAGGAACACACCCATTATAAAGAAATCACATTAGGATTCTCTTTTTAAGCTGTTCCTTCAAACACTAGTGCTTAGGAAATCTATTGGAGGCAGAAGCAGTCAAGGGTAGCCTAGGGTTAGGGTTAGGCTTAGGGTTAGGGTTAGGGTACAGCTTAGGGTACGGGTTCGGGGAGGGGTTCGGGTACGGCGTAGGGTATGGGTTAGGGTTAGGGTTAGGGTTTGAGTTAGGGTTAGGGCTCGGTTTAGTGTACGGGTTAGGATTAGGGTACGTTTTAGGGTTAGGGTAGGGGTTAGGGTTAGGGTACGCGTTAGGGTTAGGGTAGTTACTAAACCTATCCCACTCTCTAGATACCCCTTAGCACGTAAAGGAATATTATTTGGGGGTCCAGCCATGGAGAAGAGTTTAGACACTAGGATAAATAAGGAACACACCCATTATAAAGAAATCACATTAGGATTCTGTTTTTAAGCCGTTCCTTAAAACACTAGTGCTTAGGAAATCTATTGGAGGCAGAAGCAGTCAAGGGTAGCCTAGGGTTAGGGTTAGGCTTAGGGTTAGGGTTAGGGTACGGCTTAGGGTAGGGGTTCGGGGAGGGTTTCGGGTACGGCGTAGGGTATGGGTTAGGGTTAGGGTTAGGGTTAGTGTTAGGGTTAGGGCTCGGTTTAGGGTACGGGTTAGGATTAGGGTACGTGTTAGGGTTAGGGTAGGGGTTAGGGTTAGGGTACGCGTTAGGGTTAGGGTAGTTATTAAACCTATCCCACTCTCTAGATACCCCTTAGCACGTAAAGGAATATTATTTGGGGGTCCAGCCATGGAGAAGAGTTTAGACACTAGGATAAAATAAGGAACACATACATTATAAAGAAATCACATTAGGATTCTCTTTTTAAGCTGTTCCTTAAAACACTAGTGCTTAGGAAATCTATTGGAGGCAGAAGCAGTCAAGGGTAGCCTAGGGTTAGGGTTAGGCTTAGGGTTAGGCTTAGGGTACGGCTTAGGGTAGGGGTTCGGGGAGTGGTTCGGGTACGGCGTAGGGTATGGGTTAGGGTTAGGGTTAGGGTTAGTGTTAGGGTTAGGGCTCGGTTTAGGGTACGGGTTAGGATTAGGGTAGGTGTTAGGGTTAGGGTAGGGGTTAGGGTTAGGGTACGCGTTAGGGTTAGGGTAGTTATTAAACCTATCCCACTCTCTAGATACCCCTTAGCACGTAAAGGAATATTATTTGGGGGTCCAGCCATGGAGAAGAGTTTAGACACTAGGATAAAATAAGGAACACATACATTATAAAGAAATCACATTAGGATTCTCTTTTTAAGCTGTTCCTTAAAACACTAGTGCTTAGGAAATCTATTGGAGGCAGAAGCAGTCAAGGGTAGCCTAGGGTTAGGGTTAGGCTTAGGGTTAGGCTTAGGGTACGGCTTAGGGTACGGGTTCGGGGAGGGGTTCGGGTACGGCGTAGGGTATGGGTTAGGGTTAGGGTTAGGGTTAGTGTTAGGGTTAGGGCTCGGTTTAGGATACGGGTTAGGATTAGGGTACGTGTTAGGGTTAGGGTAGGGTTTAGGGTTAGGGTACGGGTTAGGGTTAGGGTAGTTATTAAACCTATCCCACTCTCTAGATACCCCTTAGCACGTAAAGGAATATTATTTGGGGGTCCAGCCATGGAGAAGAGTTTAGACACTAGGATAAAATAAGGAACACATACATTATAAAGAAATCACATTAGGATTCTCTTTTTAAGCTGTTCCTTAAAACACTAGTGCTTAGGAAATCTATTGGAGGCAGAAGCAGTCAAGGGTAGCCTAGGGTTAGGGTTAGGCTTAGGGTTAGGCTTAGGGTACGGCTTAGGGTACGGGTTCGGGGAGGGGTTCGGGTACGGCGTAGGGTATGGGTTAGGGTTAGGGTTAGGGTTAGTGTTAGGGTTAGGGCTCGGTTTAGGGTACGGGTTAGGATTAGGGTACGTGTTAGGGTTAGGGTAGGTGTTAGGGTTAGGGTACGCGTTAGGGTTAGGGTAGTTATTAAACTTATCCCACTCTCTAGATACCCCTTAGCACGTAAAGGAATATTATTTGGGGGTGCAGCCATGGAGAAGAGTTTAGACACTAGGATAAGATAAGGAACACACCCATTATAAAGAAATCACATTAGGATTCTCTTTTTAAGCTATTCCTTCAAACACTAGTGCTTAGGAAATCTATTGGAGGCAGAAGCAGTCAAGGGTAGCCTAGGGTTAGGGTTAGGCTTAGGGTTAGGCTTAGGGTACGGCTTAGGGTACGGGTTTGGGGAGGGGTTCGGGTACGGCGTAGGGTATGGGTTAGGGTTAGGGTTAGGGTTATTGTTAGGGTTAGGGCTCGGTTTAGGGTACGGGTTAGGATTAGGGTACGTGTTAGGGTTAGGGTAGGGGTTAGGGTTAGGGTACGCGTTAGGGTTAGGGTAGTTATTAAACCTATCCCACTCTCTAGATACCCCTTAGCACGTAAAGGAATATTATTTGGGGGTCCAGCCATGGAGAAGAGTTTAGACACTAGGATAAAATAAGGAACACATACATTATAAAGAAATCACATTAGGATTCTCTTTTTAAGCTGTTCCTTAAAACACTAGTGCTTAGGAAATCTATTGGAGGCAGAAGCAGTCAAGGGTAGCCTAGGGTTAGGGTTAGGCTTAGGGTTAGGCTTAGGGTACGGCTTAGGGTACGTGTTCGGGGAGGGGTTCGGGTACGGCGTAGGGTATGGGTTAGGGTTAGGGTTAGGGTTAGTGTTAGGGTTAGGGCTCGGTTTAGGGTACGGGTTAGGATTAGGGTACGTGTTAGGGTTAGGGTAGGGGTTAGGGTTAGGGTACGCGTTAGGGTTAGGGTAGTTATTAAACCTATCCCACTCTCTAGATACCCCTTAGCACGTAAAGGAATATTATTTGGGGGTCCAGCCATGGAGAAGAGTTTAGACACTAGGATAAAATAAGGAACACATACATTATAAAGAAATCACATTAGGATTCTCTTTTTAAGCTGTTCCTTCAAACATTAGTGCTTAGGAAATATTTGGAGGCAGAAGCAGTCAAGGGTAGCCTAGGGTTAGGGTTAGGCTTAGGGTTAGGGTTAGGGTACGGCTTAGGGTAGGGGTTCGGGGAGGGGTTCGGGTACGGCGTAGGGTATGGGTTAGGGTTAGGGTTAGGGTTAGTGTTAGGGTTAGGGCTCAGTATAGGGTACGGGTTAGGATTAGGGTACGTGTTAGGGTTAGGGTAGGGGTTAGGGTTAGGGTACGCGTTAGGGTTAGGGTAGTTATTAAACCTATCCCACTCTCTAGATACCCCTTAGCACGTAAAGGAATATTATTTGGGGGTCCAGCCATGGAGAAGAGTTTAGACACTAGGATAAAATAAGGAACACATACATTATAAAGAAATCACATTAGGATTCTCTTTTTAAGCTGTTCCTTAAAACACTAGTGCTTAGGAAATCTATTGGAGGCAGAAGCAGTCAAGGGTAGCCTAGGGTGAGGGTTAGGCTTAGGGTTAGGCTTAGGGTACTGCTTAGGGTACGGGTTCGGGGAGGGGTTCGGGTACGGCGTAGGGTATGGGTTAGGGTTAGGGTTAGGGTTAGTGTTAGGGTTAGGGCTCGGTTTAGGGTACGGGTTAGGATTAGGGTACGTGTTAGGGTTAGGGTAGGTGTTAGGGTTAGGGTACGCGTTAGGGTTAGGGTAGTTATTAAACCTATCCCACTCTCTAGATACCCCTTAGCACGTAAAGGAATATTATTTGGGGGTGCAGCCATGGAGAAGAGTTTAGACACTAGGATAAGATAAGGAACACACCCATTATAAAGAAATCACATTAGGATTCTCTTTTTAAGCTGTTCCTTACAACACTAGTGCTTAGGAAATCTATTGGAGGCAGAAGCAGTCAAGGGTAGCCTAGGGTTAGGGTTAGGCTTAGGGTTAGGCTTAGGGTACAGCTTAGGGTACGGGTTTGGGGAGGGGTTCGGGTACGGCGTAGGGTATGGGTTAGTGTTAGGGTTAGGGTTAGTGTTAGGGTTAGGGCTCGGTTTAGGGTACGGGTTAGGATTAGGGTACGTGTTAGGGTTAGGGTAGGGGTTAGGGTTAGGGTACGCGTTAGGGTTAGGGTAGTTATTAAACCTATCCCACTCTCTAGATACCCCTTAGCACGTAAAGGAATATTATTTGGGGGTCCAGCCATGGAGAAGAGTTTAGACACTAGGATAAAATAAGGAACACATACATTATAAAGAAATCACATTAGGATTCTCTTTTTAAGCTGTTCCTTCAAACACTAGTGCTTAGGAAATCTATTGGAGGCAGAAGCAGTCAAGGGTAGCCTAGGGTTAGGGTTAGGCTTAGGGTTAGGGTTAGGGTACGGCTTAGGGTAGGGGTTCGGGGAGGGGTTCGGGTACGGCGTAGGGTATGGGTTAGGGTTAGGGTTAGGGTTAGTGTTAGGGTTAGGGCTCGGTTTAGGGTACGGGTTAGGATTAGGGTACGTGTTAGGGTTAGGGTAGGGGTTAGGGTTAGGGTACGCGTTAGGGTTAGGGTAGTTATTAAACCTATCCCACTCTCTAGATACCCCTTAGCACGTAAAGGAATATTATTTGCGGGTCCAGCCATGGAGAAGAGTTTAGACACTAGGATAAAATAAGGAACACATACATTATAAACAAATCACATTAGGATTCTCTTTTTAAGTTGTTCCTTAAAACACTAGTGCTTAGGAAATCTATTGGAGGCAGAAGCAGTCAAGGGTAGCCTAGGGTTAGTGTTAGGCTTAGGGTTAGGGTTAGGGTACGGCTTAGGGTAGGGGTTCGGGGAGGGGTTCGGGTACGGCGTAGGGTATGGGTTAGGGTTAGTGTTAGGGTTCGTGTTAGGGTTAGGGCTCGGTTTAGGGTACGGGTTAGGATTAGGGTACGTGTTAGGGTTAGGGTAGGGGTTAGGGTTAGGGTACGCGTTAGGGTTAGGGTAGTTAGTAAACCTATCCCACTCTCTAGATACCCCTTAGCACGTAAAGGAATATTATTTGGGGGTCCAGCCATGGAGAAGAGTTTAGACACTAGGATAAGATAAGGAACACACCCATTATAAAGAAATCACATTAGGATTCTGTTTTTAAGCCGTTCCTTAAAACACTAGTGCTTAGGAAATCTATTGGAGGCAGAAGCAGTCAAGGGTAGCCTAGGGTTAGGGTTAGGCTTAGGGTTAGGCTTAGGGTTAGGCTTAGGGTACGGCTTAGGGTACGGGTTCGGGGAGGGGTTCGGGTACGGCGTAGGGTATGGGTTAGGGTTAGGGTTAGGGTTAGTGTTAGGGTTAGGGCTCGGTTCAGGGTACGGGTTAGGATTAGGGTACGTGTTAGGGTTAGGGTAGGGGTTAGGGTTAGGGTACGCATTAGGTTAGGGTAGTTAGTAAACCTATCCCACTCTCTAGATACCCCTTAGCACGTAAAGGAATATTATTTGGGGGTCCAGCCATGGAGAAGAGTTTAGACACTACGATAAATAAGGAACACACCCATTATAAAGAAATCACATTAGGATTCTGTTTTTAAGCCGTTCCTTAAAACACTAGTGCTTAGGAAATCTATTGGAGGCAGAAGCAGTCAAGGGTAGCCTAGGGTTAGGGTTAGGCTTAGGGTTAGGCTTAGGGTACGGCTTAGGGTACGGGTTCGGGGAGGGGTTCGGGTACGGCGTAGGGTATGGGTTAGGGTTAGGGTTAGGGTTAGTCTTAGGGTTAGGGCTCGGTTCAGGGTACGGGTTAGGATTAGGGTACGTGTTAGGGTTAGGGTAGGGGTTAGGGTTAGGGTACGTGTTAGGGTTAGGGTAGTTATTAAACCTATCCCACTCTCTAGATACCCCTTAGCACGTAAAGGAATATTATTTGGGGGTCCAGCCATGGAGAAGAGTTTACACACTAGGATAAGATAAGGAACACACCCATTATAAAGAAATCACATTAGGATTCTCTTTTTAAGCTGTTCCTTCAAACACTAGTGCTTAGGAAATCTATTGGAGGCAGAAGCACTCAAGGGTAGCCTAGGGTTAGGGTTAGGCTTAGGGTTAGGCTTAGGGTACGGCTTAGTCTACGGGTTCGGGGAGGGGTTCTGGTACGGCGTAGGGTATGGGTTAGGGTTAGGGTTTGAGTTAGGGTTAGGGTTAGGGCTCGGTTTAGGGTACGGGTTAGGATTAGGGTACGGGTTAGGGTTAGGGTAGGGGTTAGGGTTAGGTTACGCGTTAGGTTTAGGGTAGTTATTAAACCTATCCCACTCTCTAGATACCCCTTAGCACGTAAAGGAATATTATTTGGGGGTCCAGCCATGGAGAAGAGTTTAGACACTAGGATAAGATAAGGAACACACCCATTATAAAGAAATCACATTAGGATTCTCTTTTTAAGCTGTTCCTTCAAACACTAGTGCTTAGGAAATCTATTGGAGGCAGAAGCAGTCAAGGGTAGCCTAGGGTTAGGGTTAGGCTTAGGGTTAGGCTTAGGGTACGGCTTAGGGTACGGTTTCGGGGAGGGGTTCGGGTACGGTGTAGGGTATGGGTTAGGGTTAGGGTTAGGGTTAGTGTTAGCGTTAGGGCTCAGTTTAGGGTACGGGTTAGGATTAGGGTACGTGTTAGGGTTAGGGTAGGGGTTAGGGTTAGGGTACGCGTTAGGGTTAGGGTAGTTATTAAACCTATCCCACTCTCTAGATACCCCTTAGCACGTAAAGGAATATTATTTGGGGGTCCAGCCATGGAGAAGAATTTAGACACTAGGATAAGATAAGGAACACACCCATTATAAAGAAATCACATTAGGATTCTCTTTTTAAGCTGTTCCTTCAAACACTAGTGCTTAGGAAATCTATTGGAGGCAGAAGCAGTCAAGGGTAGCCTAGGGTTAGGGTTAGGCTTAGGGTTAGGCTTAGGGTACGGCTTAGGCTACGGGTTCGGGGAGGGGTTCGGGTACGGCGTAGGGTATGGGTTAGGGTTAGGGTTAGGGTTAGTGTTAGGGTTAGGGCTCGGTTTAGGGTACGGGTTAGGATTAGGGTACGTGTTAGGGTTAGGGTAGGGGTTAGGGTTAGGGTACGCGTTAGGGTTAGGGTAGTTATTAAACCTATCCCACTCTCTAGATACCCCTTAGCACGTAAAGGAATATTATTTGCGGGTCCAGCCATGGAGAAGAGTTTAGACACTAGGATAAGATAAGGAACACACCCATAATAAAGAAATCACATTAGGATTCTCTTTTTAAGCTGTTCCTTCAAACACTAGTGCTTAGGAAATCTGTTGGAGGCAGAAGCAGTCAAGGGTAGCCTAGGGTTAGGGTTATGCTTAGGGTTAGGCTTAGGGTACGGCTTAGGGTACGGGTTTGGGGAGGGGTTCGGGTACGGTGTAGGGTATGGGTTAGGGTTAGGTTTAGGGTTAGTGTTAGCGTTAGGGCTCGGTTTAGGGTACGGGTTAGGATTAGGGTACGTGTTAGGGTTAGGGTAGGGGTTAGGGTTAGGGTACGCGTTAGGGTTAGGGTAGTTATTAAACCTATCCCACTCTCTAGATACCCCTTAGCACGTAAAGGAATATTATTTGCGGGTCCAGCCATGGAGAAGAGTTTAGACACTAGGATAAAATAAGGAACACATACATTATAAAGAAATCACATTAGGATTCTCTTTTTAAGCTGTTCCTTAAAACACTAGTGCTTAGGAAATCTATTGGAGGCAGAAGCAGTCAAGGGTAGCCTAGGGTTAGGGTTACGCTTAGGGTTAGGGTTAGGGTACGGCTTAGGGTAGGGGTTCGGGGAGGGGTTTGGGTACGGCGTAGGGTATTCGTTAGGGTTAGGGTTAGGGTTCGTGTTAGGGTTAGGGCTCGGTTTAGGGTACGGGTTAGGATTAGGGTAAGTGTTAGGGTTAGGGTAGGGGTTAGGGTTAGGGTACGCATTAGGGTTAGGGTAGTTATTAAACCTATCCCACTCTCTAGATACCCCTTAGCACGTAAAGGAATATTATTTGGGGGTCCAGCCATGGAGAAGAGTTTAGACACTAGGATAAGATAAGGAACACACCCATTATAAAGAAATCACATTAGGATTCTCTTTTTAAGCTGTTTCTTCAAACACTAGTGCTTAGGAAATCTATTGGAGGCAGAAGCAGTCAAGGGTAGCCTAGGGTTAGGGTTAGGCTTAGGGTTAGGCTTAGGGTACGGCTTAGGGTACGGGTTCGGGGAGGGGTTCGGGTACGGCGTAGGGTATGGGTTAGGGTTAGGGTTAGGGTTAGTGTTAGGGTTAGGGCTCGGTTCAGGGTACGGGTTAGGATTAGGGTACGTGTTAGGGTTAGGGTAGGGGTTAGGGTTAGGGTACGCGTTAGGGTTAGGGAAGTTATTAAACCTATCCCACTCTCTAGATACCCCTTAGCACGTAAAGGAATATTATTTGCGGGTCCAGCCATGGAGAAGAGTTTAGACACTAGGATAAAATAAGGAACACATACATTATAAAGAAATCACATTAGGATTCTCTTTTTAAGCTGTTCCTTCAAACACTAGTGCTTAGGAAATCTATTGGAGGCAGAAGCAGTCAAGGGTAGCCTAGGGTTAGGGTTAGGCTTAGGGTTAGGGTTAGGGTACGGCTTAGGGTAGGGGTTCGGGGAGGGGTTCGGGTACGGTGTAGGGTATGGGTTAGGGTTAGGGTTAGGGTTCGTGTTAGGGTTAGGGCTCGGTTTAGTGTACGGGTTAGGATTAGGGTACGTGTTAGGGTTAGGGTAGGGGTTAGGGTTAGGGTACGCATTAGGGTTAGGGTAGTTAGTAAACCTATCCCACTCTCTAGATACCCCTTAGCACGTAAAGGAATATTATTTGCGGGTCCAGCCATGGAGAAGAGTTTAGACACTAGGATAAGATAAGGAACACACCCATTATAAAGAAATCACATTAGGATTCTCTTTTTAAGCTGTTCCTTCAAACACTAGTGCTTAGGAAATCTATTGGAGGCAGAAGCAGTCAAGGGTAGCCTAGGGTTAGGGTTAGGCTTAGGGTTAGGGTTAGGGTACAGCTTAGGGTACGGGTTCGGGGAGGGGTTCGGGTACGGCGTAGGGTATGGGTTAGGGTTAGGGTTAGGGTTTGAGTTAGGGTTAGGGCTCGGTTTAGTGTACGGGTTAGGATTAGGGTACGTTTTAGGGTTAGGGTAGGGGTTAGGGTTAGGGTACGCGTTAGGGTTAGGGTAGTTATTAAACATATCCCACTCTCTAAATACCCCTTAGCATGTAAAGGAATATTATTTGGGGGTCCAGCCATGGAGAAGAGTTTAGACACTAGGATAAGATAAGGAACACACCCATTATAAAGAAATCACATTAGGATTCTCTTTTTAAGCTGTTCCTTCAAACACTAGTGCTTAGGAAATCTATTGGAGGCAGAAGCACTCAAGTGTAGCCTAGGGTTAGGGTTAGGCTTAGGGTACGGCTTAGGGTACGGGTTCGGGGAGGGGTTCGGGTACGGCGTAGGGTATGGGTTAGGGTTAGGGTTAGGGTTAGTGTTAGGGTTAGGGCTCGGTTTAGGGTACGGGTTAGGATTAGGGTACGTGTTAGGGTTAGGGTAGGGGTTAGGGTTAGGGTACGCGTTAGGGTTAGGGTAGTTATTAAACCTATCCCACTCTCTAGATACCCCTTAGCACGTAAAGGAATATTATTTGGGGGTCCAGCCATGGAGAAGAGTTTAGACACTAGGATAAGATAAGGAACACACCCATTATAAAGAAATCACATTAGGATTCTCTTTTTAAGCTGTTCCTTAAAACACTAGTGCTTAGGAAATCTATTGGAGGCAGAAGCAGTCAAGGGTAGCCTAGGGTTAGGGTTAGGCTTAGGTTTAGGGTTAGGGTACGGCTTAGGGTAGGGGTTCGGGGAGGGGTTTGGGTACGGCGTAGGGTATGGGTTAGGGTTAGGGTTAGGGTTCGTGTTAGGGTTAGGGCTCGGTTTAGGGTACGGGTTAGGATTAGGGTAAGTGTTAGGGTTAGGGTAGGGGTTAGGGTTAGGGTACGCATTAGGGTTAGGGTAGTTATTAAACCTATCCCACTCTCTAGATACCCCTTAGCACGTAAAGGAATATTATTTGGGGGTCCAGCCATGGAGAAGAGTTTAGACACTAGGATAAGATAAGGAAAACACCCATTATAAAGAAATCACATTAGGATTCTCTTTTTAAGCTGTTTCTTCAAACACTAGTGCTTAGGAAATCTATTGGAGGCAGAAGCAGTCAAGGGTAGCCTAGGGTTAGGGTTAGGCTTAGGGTTAGGCTTAGGGTACGGCTTAGGGTACGGGTTCGGGGAGGGGTTCGGGTACGGCGTAGGGTATGGGTTAGGGTTAGGGTTAGGGTTAGTGTTAGGGTTAGGGCTCGGTTCAGGGTACGGGTTAGGATTAGGGTACGTGTTAGGGTTAGGGTAGGGGTTAGGGTTAGGGTACGCGTTAGGGTTAGGGAAGTTATTAAACCTATCCCACTCTCTAGATACCCCTTAGCACGTAAAGGAATATTATTTGCGGGTCCAGCCATGGAGAAGAGTTTAGACACTAGGATAAAATAAGGAACACATACATTATAAACAAATCACATTAGGATTCTCTTTTTAAGTTGTTCCTTAAAACACTAGTGCTTAGGAAATCTATTGGAGGCAGAAGCAGTCAAGGGTAGCCTAGGGTTAGGGTTAGGCTTAGGGTTAGGGTTAGGGTACGGCTTAGGGTAGGGGTTCGGGGAGGGGTTCGGGTACGGCGTAGGGTATGGGTTAGGGTTAGTGTTAGGGTTCGTGTTAGGGTTAGGGCTCGGTTTAGGGTACGGGTTAGGATTAGGGTACGTGTTAGGGTTAGGGTAGGGGTTAGGGTTAGGGTACGCGTTAGGGTTAGGGTAGTTATTAAACCTATCCCACTCTCTAGATACCCCTTAGCACGTAAAGGAATATTATTTGGGCGTCCAGCCATGGAGAAGAGTTTAGACACTAGGATAAGATAAGGAACACACCCATTATAAAGAAATCACATTAAGATTCTCTTTTTAAGCCGTTCCTTAAAACACTAGTGCTTAGAAAATCTATTGGAGGCAGAAGCAGTCAAGGGTAGCCTAGGGTTAGGGTTAGGCTTAGGGTTAGGGTTAGGGTACGGCTTAGGGTAGGGGTTCGGGGAGGGGTTCGGGTACGGCGTAGGGTATGGGTTAGGGTTAGGGTTAGGGTTCGTGTTAGGGTTAGGGCTCGGTTTAGGGTACGGGTTAGGATTAGGGTACGTGTTAGGGTTAGGGTAGGGGTTAGGGTTAGGGTACGCGTTAGGGTTAGGGTAGTTATTAAACCTATCCCACTCTCTAGATACCCCTTAGCACGTAAAGGAATATTATTTGCGGGTCCAGCCATGGAGAAGAGTTTAGACACTAGGATAAAATAAGGAACACATACATTATAAAGAAATCACATTAGGATTCTCTTTTTAAGCTGTTCCTTCAAACACTAGTGCTTAGGAAATCTATTGGAGGCAGAAGCAGTCAAGGGTAGCCTAGGGTTAGGGTTAGGCTTAGGGTTAGGGTTAGGGTACGGCTTAGGGTAGGGGTTCGGGGAGGGGTTCGGGTACGGTGTAGGGTATGGGTTAGGGTTAGGGTTAGGGTTCGTGTTAGGGTTAGGGCTCGGTTTAGGGTACGGGTTAGGATTAGGGTACGTGTTAGGGTTAGGGTAGGGGTTAGGGTTAGGGTACGCATTAGGGTTAGGGTAGTTAGTAAACCTATCCCACTCTCTAGATACCCCTTAGCACGTAAAGGAATATTATTTGCGGGTCCAGCCATGGAGAAGAGTTTAGACACTAGGATAAGATAAGGAACACACCCATTATAAAGAAATCACATTAGGATTCTCTTTTTAAGCTGTTCCTTCAAACACTAGTGCTTAGGAAATCTATTGGAGGCAGAAGCAGTCAAGGGTAGCCTAGGGTTAGGGTTAGGCTTAGGGTTAGGGTTAGGGTACGGCTTAGGGTACGGGTTCGGGGAGGGGTTCGGGTACGGCGTAGGGTATGGGTTAGGGTTAGGGTTAGGGTTTGAGTTAGGGTTAGGGCTCGGTTTAGTGTACGGGTTAGGATTAGGGTACGTTTTAGGGTTAGGGTAGGGGTTAGGGTTAGGGTACGCGTTAGGGTTAGGGTAGTTATTAAACCTATCCCACTCTCTAGATACCCCTTAGCACGTAAAGGAATATTATTTGGGGGTCCAGCCATGGAGAAGAGTTTAGACACTAGGATAAGATAAGGAACACACCCATTATAAAGAAATCACATTAGGATTCTCTTTTTAAGCTGTTCCTTCAAACACTAGTGCTTAGGAAATCTATTGGAGGCACAAGCAGTCAAGGGTAGCCTAGGGTTAGGGTTAGGCTTAGGGTTAGGGTTAGGGTACGGCTTAGGGTACGGGTTTGGGGAGGGGTTCGGGTACGGTGTAGGGTATGGGTTAGGGTTAGGGTTAGGGTTAGTGTTAGGTTTAGGGCTCGGTTTAGGGTACGGGTTACGATTAGGGTACGTGTTAGTGTTAGGGTAGGGGTTAGGGTTAGGGTACGTGTTAGGGTTAGGGTAGTTATTAAACCTATCCCACTCTCTAGATACCCCTTAGCACGTAAAGGAATATTATTTGGGGGTCCAGCCATGGAGAAGAGTTTAGACACTAGGATAAGATAAGGAACACACCCATTATAAAGAAATCACATTAGGATTCTCTTTTTAAGCTTTTCCTTAAAGCACTAGTGCTTAGGAAATCTATTGGAGGCAGAAGCAGTCAAGGGTAGCCTAGGGTTAGGGTTAGGCTTAGGGTTAGGGTTAGGGTACGGCTTAGGTTACGGGTTCGTGTAGGGGTTCGGGTACGGCGTAGGGTATGGGTTAGGGTTAGGGTTAGGGTTAGTTTTAGCTTTAGGTCTCGGTTTAGGGTACGAGTTAGGATTAGGGTACGTGTTAGGGTTAGGGTAGGGGTTAGGGTTAGGGTACGCTTTAGGGTTACGGTAGTTATTAAACCTATCCCACTCTCTAGATACCCCTTAGCACGTAAAGGAATATTATTTGGGGGTCCAGCCATGGAGAAGAGTTTAGACACTAGGATAAGATAAGGAACACACCCATTATAAAGAAATCACATTAGGATTCTCTTTTTAAGCTGTTCCTTAAAACACTAGTGCTTAGGAAATCTATTGGAGGCAGTAGCAGTCAAGGGTAGCCTAGGGTTAGGGTTAGGCTTAGGGTTTGGGTTAGGGTACGGCTTAGGGTACGGGTTCGGGGAGGGGTTCGGGTACGGCGTAGGGTATGGGTTAGTGTTAGGGTTAGGGTTAGTGTAAGGGTTATGGCTCGGTTTAGGGTACGGGTTAGGATTAGGGTACGTGTTAGGGTTAGGGTAGGGGTTAGGGTTAGGGTACGCGTTAGGGTTAGGGTAGTTATTAAACCTATCCCACTCTCTAGATACCCCTTAGCACGTAAAGGAATATTATTTGCGGGTCCAGCCATGGAGAAGAGTTTAGACACTAGGATAAGATAAGGAACACACCCATTATAAAGAAATCACATTAAGATTCTCTTTTTAAGCCGTTCCTTAAAACACTAGTGCTTAGAAAATCTATTGGAGGCAGAAGCAGTCAAGGGTAGCCTAGGGTGAGGGTTAGGCTTAGGGTTAGGGTTAGGGTACGGCTTAGGGTAGGGGTTCGGGGAGGGGTTCGGGTACGGCGTAGGGTATGGGTTAGGGTTAGGGTTAGGGTTCGTGTTAGGGTTAGGGCTCGGTTTAGGGTACGGGTTAGGATTAGGGTACGTGTTAGGGTTAGGGTAGGGGTTAGGGTTAGGGTACGCATTAGGGTTAGGGTAGTTAGTAAACCTATCCCACTCTCTAGATACCCCTTAGCACGTAAAGGAATATTATTTGCGGGTCCAGCCATGGAGAAGAGTTTAGACACTAGGATAAGATAAGGAACACACCCATTATAAAGAAATCACATTAGGATTCTCTTTTTAAGCTGTTCCTTCAAACACTAGTGCTTAGGAAATCTATTGGAGGCACAAGCAGTCAAGGGTAGCCTAGGGTTAGGGTTAGGCTTAGGGTTAGGCTTAGGGTACGGCTTAGGGTACGGGTTCGGGGAGGGGTTCGGGTACGGCCTAGGGTATGGTTTAGGGTTAGGGTTAGGGTTTGAGTTAGGGTTAGGGCTCGGTTTAGTGTACGGGTTAGGATTAGGGTACGTTTTAGGGTTAGGGTAGGGGTTAGGGTTAGGGTATGCGTTAGGGTTAGGGTAGTTATTAAACGTATCCCACTCTCTAGATACCCCTTAGCATGTAGAGGAATATTATTTGGGGGTCCAGCCATGGAGAAGAGTTTAGACACTAGGATAAGATAAGGAACACACCCATTATAAAGAAATCACATTAGGATTCTCTTTTTAAGCTGTTCCTTCAAACATTAGTGCTTAGGAAATCTGTTGGAGGCAGAAGCAGTCAAGGGTAGCCTAGGGTTAGGGTTAGGCTTAGGGTTAGGCTTAGGGTACGGCTTAGGGTACGGGTTTGGGGAGGGGTTCGGGTACGGTGTAGGGTATGGGTTAGGGTTAGGTTTAGGGTTAGTGTTAGGGTTAGGGCTCGGTTTAGGGTACGGGTTAGGATTAGGGTACGTGTTAGGGTTAGGGTAGGGGTTAGGGTTAGGGTACGCGTTAGGGTTAGGGTAGTTATTAAACCTATCCCACTCTCTAGATACCCCTTAGCACGTAAAGGAATATTATTTGCGGGTCCAGCCATGGAGAAGAGTTTAGACACTAGGATAAAATAAGGAACACATACATTATAAAGAAATCACATTAGGATTCTCTTTTTAAGCTGTTCCTTCAAACACTAGTGCTTAGGAAATCTATTGGAGGCAGAAGCAGTCAAGGGTAGCCTAGGGTTAGGGTTAGGCTTAGGGTTAGGGTTAGGGTACGGCTTAGGGTAGGGGTTCGGGGAGGGGTTCGGGTACGGTGTAGGGTATGGGTTAGGGTTAGGGTTAGGGTTCGTGTTAGGGTTAGGGCTCGGTTTAGGGTACGGGTTAGGATTAGGGTACGTGTTAGGGTTAGGGTAGGGGTTAGGGTTAGGGTACGCATTAGGGTTAGGGTAGTTAGTAAACCTATCCCACTCTCTAGATACCCCTTAGCACGTAAAGGAATATTATTTGCGGGTCCAGCCATGGAGAAGAGTTTAGACACTAGGATAAGATAAGGAACACACCCATTATAAAGAAATCACATTAGGATTCTCTTTTTAAGCTGTTCCTTCAAACACTAGTGCTTAGGAAATCTATTGGAGGCAGAAGCAGTCAAGGGTAGCCTAGGGTTAGGGTTAGGCTTAGGGTTAGGGTTAGGGTACGGCTTAGGGTACGGGTTCGGGGAGGGGTTTGGGTACGGCGTAGGGTATGGGTTAGGGTTAGGGTTAGGGTTTGAGTTAGGGTTAGGGCTCGGTTTAGTGTACGGGTTAGGATTAGGGTACGTTTTAGGGTTAGGGTAGGGGTTAGGGTTAGGGTACGCGTTAGGGTTAGGGTAGTTATTAAACATATCCCACTCTCTAGATACCCCTTAGCATGTAAAGGAATATTATTTGGGGGTCCAGCCATGGAGAAGAGTTTAGACACTAGGATAAGATAAGGAACACACCCATTATAAAGAAATCACATTAGGATTCTCTTTTTAAGCTGTTCCTTCAAACACTAGTGCTTAGGAAATCTATTGGAGGCAGAAGCACTCAAGTGTAGCCTAGGGTTAGGGTTAGGCTTAGGGTTAGGCTTAGGGTACGGCTTAGGGTACGGGTTCGGGGAGGGGTTCGGGTACGGCGTAGGGTATGGGTTAGGGTTAGGGTTAGGGTTAGTGTTAGGGTTAGGGCTCGGTTTAGGGTACGGGTTAGGATTAGGGTACGTGTTAGGGTTAGGGTAGGGGTTAGGGTTAGGGTACGCGTTAGGGTTAGGGTAGTTATTAAACCTATCCCACTCTCTAGATACCCCTTAGCACGTAAAGGAATATTATTTGGGGGTCCAGCCATGGAGAAGAGTTTAGACACTAGGATAAGATAAGGAACACACCCATTATAAAGAAATCACATTAGGATTCTCTTTTTAAGCTGTTCCTTCAAACACTAGTGCTTAGGAAATCTATTGGAGGCACAAGCAGTCAAGGGTAGCCTAGGGTTAGGGTTAGGCTTAGGGTTAGGCTTAGGGTACGGCTTAGGGTACGGGTTCGGGGAGGGGTTCGGGTACGGCGTAGGGTATGGGTTAGGGTTAGGGTTAGGGTTAGTGTTAGGGTTAGGGCTCGGTTTAGGGTACGGGTTAGGATTAGGGTACGTGTTAGGGTTAGGGTAGGGGTTAGGGTTAGGGTACGCGTTAGGGTTAGGGTAGTTAGTAAACCTATCCCACTCTCTAGATACCCCTTAGCACGTAAAGGAATATTATTTGGGGGTCCAGCCATGGAGAAGAGTTTAGACACTAGGATAAGATAAGGAACACACCCATTATAAAGAAATCACATTAGGATTCTGTTTTTAAGCCGTTCCTTAAAACACTAGTGCTTAGGAAATCTATTGGAGGCAGAAGCAGTCAAGGGTAGCCTAGGGTTAGGGTTAGGCTTAGGGTTAGGCTTAGGGTACGGCTTAGGGTACGGGTTCGGGGAGGGGTTCGGGTATGGCGTAGGGTATGGGTTAGGGTTAGGGTTAGGGTTAGTGTTAGGGTTAGGGCTCGGTTCAGGGTACGGGTTAGGATTAGGGTACGTGTTAGGGTTAGGGTAGGGGTTAGGGTTAGGGTACGTGTTAGGGTTAGGGTAGTTATTAAACCTATCCCACTCTCTAGATATCCGTTAGCACGTAAAGGAATATTATTTGGGGGTCCAGCCATGGAGAAGAGTTTAGACACTAGGATAAGATAAGGAACACACCCATTATAAAGAAATCACATTAGGATTCTCTTTTTAAGCTGTTCCTTCAAACACTAGTGCTTAGGAAATCTATTGGAGGCACAAGCAGTCAAGGGTAGCCTAGGGTTAGGGTTAGGCTTAGGGCTAGGCTTAGGGTACGGCTTAGGGTACGGGTTCGGGGAGGGGTTCGGGTACGGCGTAGGGTATGGGTTAGGGTTAGGGTTAGGGTTAGTGTTAGGGTTAGGGCTCGGTTTAGGGTACGGGTTAGGATTAGGGTACGTGTTAGGGTTAGGGTAGGGGTTAGGGTTAGGGTACGCGTTAGGGTTAGGGTAGTTAGTAAACCTATCCCACTCTCTAGATACCCCTTAGCACGTAAAGGAATATTATTTGGGGGTCCAGCCATGGAGAAGAGTTTAGACACTAGGATAAGATAAGGAACACACCCATTATAAAGAAATCACATTAGGATTCTCTTTTTAAGCTGTTCCTTCAAACACTAGTGCTTAGGAAATCTATTGGAGGCAGAAGCAGTCAAGGGTAGCCTAGGGTTAGGGTTAGGCTTAGGGTTAGGCTTAGGGTACGGCTTAGGCTACGGGTTCGGGGAGGGGTTCGGGTACGGCGTAGGGTATGGGTTAGGGTTAGGGTTAGGGTTCGTGTTAGGGTTAGGGCTCGGTTTAGGGTACGGGTTAGGATTAGGGTAAGTGTTAGGGTTAGGGTAGGGGTTAGGGTTAGGGTACGCATTAGGGTTAGGGTAGTTATTAAACCTATCCCACTCTCTAGATACCCCTTAGCACGTAAAGGAATATTATTTGGGGGTCCAGCCATGGAGAAGAGTTTAGACACTAGGATAAGATAAGGAACACACCCATTATAAAGAAATCACATTAGGATTCTCTTTTTAAGCTGTTTCTTCAAACACTAGTGCTTAGGAAATCTATTGGAGGCAGAAGCAGTCAAGGGTAGCCTAGGGTTAGGGTTAGGCTTAGGGTTAGGCTTAGGGTACGGCTTAGGGTACGGGTTCGGGGAGGGGTTCGGGTACGGCGTACGGTATGGGTTAGGGTTAGGGTTAGGGTTAGTGTTAGGGTTAGGGCTCGGTTCAGGGTACGGGTTAGGATTAGGGTACGTGTTAGGGTTAGGGTAGGGGTTAGGGTTAGGGTACGCGTTAGGGTTAGGGAAGTTATTAAACCTATCCCACTCTCTAGATACCCCTTAGCACGTAAAGGAATATTATTTGCGGGTCCAGCCATGGAGAAGAATTTAGACACTAGGATAAAATAAGGAACACATACATTATAAACAAATCACATTAGGATTCTCTTTTTAAGTTGTTCCTTAAAACACTAGTGCTTAGGAAATCTATTGGAGGCAGAAGCAGTCAAGGGTAGCCTAGGGTTAGGGTTAGGCTTAGGGTTAGGGTTAGGGTACGGCTTAGGGTAGGGGTTCGGGGAGGGGTTCGGGTACGGCGTAGGGTATGGGTTAGGGTTAGGGTTAGGGTTCGTGTTAGGGTTAGGGCTCGGTTTAGGGTACGGGTTAGGATTAGGGTACGTGTTAGGGTTAGGGTAGGGGTTAGGGTTAGGGTACGCATTAGGGTTAGGGTAGTTAGTAAACCTATCCCACTCTCTAGATACCCCTTAGCACGTAAAGGAATATTATTTGCGGGTCCAGCCATGGAGAAGAGTTTAGACACTAGGATAAGATAAGGAACACACCCATTATAAAGAAATCACATTAGGATTCTCTTTTTAAGCTGTTCCTTCAAACACTAGTGCTTAGGAAATCTATTGGAGGCACAAGCAGTCAAGGGTAGCCTAGGGTTAGGGTTAGGCTTAGGGTTAGGCTTAGGGTACGGCTTAGGGTACGGGTTCGGGGAGGGGTTCGGGTACGGCGTAGGGTATGGTTTAGGGTTAGGGTTAGGGTTTGAGTTAGGGTTAGGGCTCGGTTTAGTGTACGGGTTAGGATTAGGGTACGTTTTAGGGTTAGGGTAGGGGTTAGGGATAGGGTACGCGTTAGGGTTAGGGTAGTTATTAAACCTATCCCACTCTCTAGATACCCCTTAGCATGTAAAGGAATATTATTTGGGGGTCCAGCCATGGAGAAGAGTTTAGACACTAGGATAAGATAAGGAACACACCCATTATAAACAAATCACATTAGGATTCTCTTTTTAAGCTGTTCCTTCAAACATTAGTGCTTAGGAAATCTGTTGGAGGCAGAAGCAGTCAAGGGTAGCCTAGGGTTAGGGTTAGGCTTAGGGTTAGGCTTAGGGTACGGCTTAGGGTACGGGTTTGGGGAGGGGTTCGGGTACGGTGTAGGGTATGGGTTAGGGTTAGGTTTAGGGTTAGTGTTAGGGTTAGGGCTCGGTTTAGGGTACGGGTTAGGATTAGGGTACGTGTTAGGGTTAGGGTAGGGGTTAGGGTTAGGGTACGCGTTAGGGTTAGGGTAGTTATTAAACCTATCCCACTCTCTAGATACCCCTTAGCACGTAAAGGAATATTATTTGCGGGTCCAGCCATGGAGAAGAGTTTAGACACTAGGATAAAATAAGGAACACATACATTATAAAGAAATCACATTAGGATTCTCTTTTTAAGCTGTTCCTTCAAACACTAGTGCTTAGAAAATCTATTGGAGGCAGAAGCAGTCAAGGGTAGCCTAGGGTTAGGGTTAGGCTTAGGGTTAGGGTTAGGGTACGGCTTAGGGTAGGGGTTCGGGGAGGGGTTCGGGTACGGCGTAGGGTATGGGTTAGGGTTAGGGTTAGGGTTCGTGTTAGGGTTAGGGCTCGGTTTAGGGTACGGGTTAGGATTAGGGTACGTGTTAGGGTTAGGGTAGGGGTTAGGGTTAGGGTACGCATTAGGGTTAGGGTAGTTAGTAAACCTATCCCACTCTCTAGATACCCCTTAGCACGTAAAGGAATATTATTTGCGGGTCCAGCCATGGAGAAGAGTTTAGACACTAGGATAAGATAAGGAACACACCCATTATAAAGAAATCACATTAGGATTCTCTTTTTAAGCTGTTCCTTCAAACACTAGTGCTTAGGAAATCTATTGGAGGCACAAGCAGTCAAGGGTAGCCTAGGGTTAGGGTTAGGCTTAGGGTTAGGCTTAGGGTACGGCTTAGGGTACGGGTTCGGGGAGGGGTTCGGGTACGGCGTAGGGTATGGTTTAGGGTTAGGGTTAGGGTTTGAGTTAGGGTTAGGGCTCGGTTTAGTGTACGGGTTAGGATTAGGGTACGTTTTAGGGTTAGGGTAGGGGTTAGGGTTAGGGTATGCGTTAGGGTTAGGGTAGTTATTAAACCTATCCCACTCTCTAGATACCCCTTAGCATGTAAAGGAATATTATTTGGGGGTCCAGCCATGGAGAAGAGTTTAGACACTAGGATAAGATAAGGAACACACCCATTATAAAGAAATCACATTAGGATTCTCTTTTTAAGCTGTTCCTTCAAACATTAGTGCTTAGGAAATCTGTTGGAGGCAGAAGCAGTCAAGGGTAGCCTAGGGTTAGGGTTAGGCTTAGGGTTAGGCTTAGGGTACGGCTTAGGGTACGGGTTTGGGGAGGGGTTCGGGTACGGTGTAGGGTATGGGTTAGGGTTAGGTTTAGGGTTAGTGTTAGGGTTAGGGCTCGGTTTAGGGTACGGGTTAGGATTAGGGTACGTGTTAGGGTTAGGGTAGGGGTTAGGGTTAGGGTACGCGTTAGGGTTAGGGTAGTTATTAAACCTATCCCACTCTCTAGATACCCCTTAGCACGTAAAGGAATATTATTTGCGGGTCCAGCCATGGAGAAGAGTTTAGACACTAGGATAAAATAAGGAACACATACATTATAAAGAAATCACATTAGGATTCTCTTTTTAAGCTGTTCCTTCAAACACTAGTGCTTAGGAAATCTATTGGAGGCAGAAGCAGTCAAGGGTAGCCTAGGGTTAGGGTTAGGCTTAGGGTTAGGGTTAGGGTACGGCTTAGGGTAGGGGTTCGGGGAGGGGTTCGGGTACGGTGTAGGGTATGGGTTAGGGTTAGGGTTAGGGTTCGTGTTAGGGTTAGGGCTCGGTTTAGGGTACGGGTTAGGATTAGGGTACGTGTTAGGGTTAGGGTAGGGGTTAGGGTTAGGGTACGCATTAGGGTTAGGGTAGTTAGTAAACCTATCCCACTCTCTAGATACCCCTTAGCACGTAAAGGAATATTATTTGCGGGTCCAGCCATGGAGAAGAGTTTAGACACTAGGATAAGATAAGGAACACACCCATTATAAAGAAATCACATTAGGATTCTCTTTTTAAGCTGTTCCTTCAAACACTAGTGCTTAGGAAATCTATTGGAGGCAGAAGCAGTCAAGGGTAGCCTAGGGTTAGGGTTAGGCTTAGGGTTAGGGTTAGGGTACGGCTTAGGGTACGGGTTCGGGGAGGGGTTCGGGTACGGCGTAGGGTATGGGTTAGGGTTAGGGTTAGGGTTTGAGTTAGGGTTAGGGCTCGGTTTAGTGTACGGGTTAGGATTAGGGTACGTTTTAGGGTTAGGGTAGGGGTTAGGGTTAGGGTACGCGTTAGGGTTAGGGTAGTTATTAAACATATCCCTCTCTCTAGATACCCCTTAGCATGTAAAGGAATATTATTTGGGGGTCCAGCCATGGAGAAGAGTTTAGACACTAGGATAAGATAAGGAACACACCCATTATAAAGAAATCACATTAGGATTCTCTTTTTAAGCTGTTCCTTCAAACACTAGTGCTTAGGAAATCTATTGGAGGCAGAAGCACTCAAGTGTAGCCTAGGGTTAGGGTTAGGCTTAGGGTTAGGCTTAGGGTACGGCTTAGGGTACGGGTTCGGGGAGGGGTTCGGGTACGGCGTAGGGTATGGGTTAGGGTTAGGGTTAGGGTTAGTGTTAGGGTTAGGGCTCGGTTTAGGGTACGGGTTAGGATTAGGGTACGTGTTAGGGTTAGGGTAGGGGTTAGGGTTAGGGTACGCGTTAGGGTTAGGGTAGTTATTAAACCTATCCCACTCTCTAGATACCCCTTAGCACGTAAAGGAATATTATTTGCGGGTCAAGCCATGGAGAAGAGTTTAGACACTAGGATAAAATAAGGAACACACCCATTATAAAGAAATCACATTAGGATTCTCTTTTTAAGCTGTTCCTTCAAACACTAGTGCTTAGGAAATCTATTGGAGGCAGAAGCAGTCAAGGGTAGCCTAGGGTTAGGGTTAGGCTTAGGGTTAGGCTTAGGGTACGGCTTAGGGTACGGGTTCGGGGAGGGGTTCGGGTACGGCGTAGGGTATGGGTTAGGGTTAGGGTTAGGGTTAGTGTTAGGGTTAGGGCTCGGTTTAGGGTACGGGTTAGGATTAGGGTACGTGTTAGGGTTAGGGTAGGGGTTAGGGTTAGGGTACGCGTTAGGGTTAGGGTAGTTAGTAAACCTATCCCACTCTCTAGATACCCCTTAGCACGTAAAGGAATATTATTTGGGGGTCCAGCCATGGAGAAGAGTTTAGACACTAGGATAAGATAAGGAACACACCCATTATAAAGAAATCACATTAGGATTCTGTTTTTAAGCCGTTCCTTAAAACACTAGTGCTTAGGAAATCTATTGGAGGCAGAAGCAGTCAAGGGTAGCCTAGGGTTAGGGTTAGGCTTAGGGTTAGGCTTAGGGTACGGCTTAGGGTACGGGTTCGGGGAGGGGTTCGGGTACGGCGTAGGGTATGGGTTAGGGTTAGGGTTAGGGTTAGTGTTAGGGTTAGGGCTCGGTTCAGGGTACGGGTTAGGATTAGGGTACGTGTTAGGGTTAGGGTAGGGGTTAGGGTTAGGGTACGTGTTAGGGTTAGGGTAGTTATTAAACCTATCCCACTCTCTAGATATCCGTTAGCACGTAAAGGAATATTATTTGGGGGTCCAGCCATGGAGAAGAGTTTAGACACTAGGATAAGATAAGGAACACACCCATTATAAAGAAATCACATTAGGATTCTCTTTTTAAGCTGTTCCTTCAAACACTAGTGCTTAGGAAATCTATTGGAGGCACAAGCAGTCAAGGGTAGCCTAGGGTTAGGGTTAGGCTTAGGGCTAGGCTTAGGGTACGGCTTAGGGTACGGGTTCGGGGAGGGGTTCGGGTACGGCGTAGGGTATGGGTTAGGGTTAGGGTTAGGGTTAGTGTTAGGGTTAGGGCTCGGTTTAGGGTACGGGTTAGGATTAGGGTACGTGTTAGGGTTAGGGTAGGGGTTAGGGTTAGGGTACGCGTTAGGGTTAGGGTAGTTAGTAAACCTATCCCACTCTCTAGATACCCCTTAGCACGTAAAGGAATATTATTTGGGGGTCCAGCCATGGAGAAGAGTTTAGACACTAGGATAAGATAAGGAACACACCCATTATAAAGAAATCACATTAGGATTCTCTTTTTAAGCTGTTCCTTCAAACACTAGTGCTTAGGAAATCTATTGGAGGCAGAAGCAGTCAAGGGTAGCCTAGGGTTAGGGTTAGGCTTAGGGTTAGGCTTAGGGTACGGCTTAGGCTACGGGTTCGGGGAGGGGTTCGGGTACGGCGTAGGGTATGGGTTAGGGTTAGGGTTAGGGTTAGTGTTAGGGTTAGGGCTCGGTTTAGGGTACGGGTTAGGATTAGGGTACGTGTTAGGGTTAGGGTAGGGGTTAGGGTTAGGGTACGCGTTAGGGTTAGGGTAGTTATTAAACCTATCCCACTCTCTAGATACCCCTTAGCACGTAAAGGAATATTATTTGGGGGTCCAGCCATGGAGAAGAGTTTAGACACTAGGATAAGATAAGGAACACACCCATAATAAAGAAATCACATTAGGATTCTCTTTTTAAGCTGTTCCTTCAAACACTAGTGCTTAGGAAATCTGTTGGAGGCAGAAGCAGTCAAGGGTAGCCTAGGGTTAGGGTTAGGCTTAGGGTTAGGCTTAGGGTACGGCTTAGGGTACGGGTTTGGGGAGGGGTTCGGGTACGGTGTAGGGTATGGGTTAGGGTTAGGTTTAGGGTTAGTGTTAGGGTTAGGGCTCGGTTTAGGGTACGGGTTAGGATTAGGGTACGTGTTAGGGTTAGGGTAGGGGTTAGGGTTAGGGTACGCGTTAGGGTTAGGGTAGTTATTAAACCTATCCCACTCTCTAGATACCCCTTAGCACGTAAAGGAATATTATTTGCGGGTCCAGCCATGGAGAAGAGTTTAGACACTAGGATAAAATAAGGAACACATACATTATAAAGAAATCACATTAGGATTCTCTTTTTAAGCTGTTCCTTAAAACACTAGTGCTTAGGAAATCTATTGGAGGCAGAAGCAGTCAAGGGTAGCCTAGGGTTAGGGTTAGGCTTAGGTTTAGGGTTAGGGTACGGCTTAGGGTAGGGGTTCGGGGATGGGTTTGGGTACGGCGTAGGGTATGGGTTAGGGTTAGGGTTAGGGTTCGTGTTAGGGTTAGGGCTCGGTTTAGGGTACGGGTTAGGATTAGGGTAAGTGTTAGGGTTAGGGTAGGGGTTAGGGTTAGGGTACGCATTAGGGTTAGGGTAGTTATTAAACCTATCCCACTCTCTAGATACCCCTTAGCACGTAAAGGAATATTATTTGGGGGTCCAGCCATGGAGAAGAGTTTAGACACTAGGATAAGATAAGGAACACACCCATTATAAAGAAATCACATTAGGATTCTCTTTTTAAGCTGTTTCTTCAAACACTAGTGCTTAGGAAATCTATTGGAGGCAGAAGCAGTCAAGGGTAGCCTAGGGTTAGGGTTAGGCTTAGGGTTAGGCTTAGGGTACGGCTTAGGGTACGGGTTCGGGGAGGGGTTCGGGTACGGCGTAGGGTATGGGTTAGGGTTAGGGTTAGGGTTAGTGTTAGGGTTAGGGCTCGGTTCAGGGTACGGGTTAGGATTAGGGTACGTGTTAGGGTTAGGGTAGGGGTTAGTTAGGGTACGCGTTAGGGTTAGGGAAGTTATTAAACCTATCCCACTCTCTAGATACCCCTTAGCACGTAAAGGAATATTATTTGCGTGTCCAGCCATGGAGAAGAGTTTAGACACTAGGATAAAATAAGGAACACATACATTATAAAGAAATCACATTACGATTCTCTTTTTAAGTTGTTCCTTAAAACACTAGTGCTTAGGAAATCTATTGGAGGCAGAAGCAGTCAAGGGTAGCCTAGGGTTAGGGTTAGGCTTAGGGTTAGGGTTAGGGTACGGCTTAGGGTAGGGGTTCGGGGAGGGGTTCGGGTACGGCGTAGGGTATGGGTTAGGGTTAGGGTTAGGGTTCGTGTTAGGGTTAGGGCTCGGTTTAGGGTACGGGTTAGGATTAGGGTACGTGTTAGGGTTAGGGTAGGGGTTAGGGTTAGGGTACGCATTAGGGTTAGGGTAGTTAGTAAACCTATCCCACTCTCTAGATACCCCTTAGCACGTAAAGGAATATTATTTGCGGGTCCAGCCATGGAGAAGAGTTTAGACACTAGGATAAGATAAGGAACACACCCATTATAAAGAAATCACATTAGGATTCTCTTTTTAAGCTGTTCCTTCAAACACTAGTGCTTAGGAAATCTATTGGAGGCACAAGCAGTCAAGGGTAGCCTAGGGTTAGGGTTAGGCTTAGGGTTAGGCTTAGGGTACGGCTTAGGGTACGGGTTCGGGGAGGGGTTCGGGTACGGCGTAGGGTATGGGTTAGGGTTAGGGTTAGGGTTAGTGTTAGGGTTAGGGCTCGGTTTAGGGTACGGGTTAGGATTAGGGTACGTGTTAGGGTTAGGGTAGGGGTTAGGGTTAGGGTACGCGTTAGGGTTAGGGTAGTTAGTAAACCTATCCCACTCTCTAGATACCCCTTAGCACGTAAAGGAATATTATTTGGGGGTCCAGCCATGGAGAAGAGTTTAGACACTAGGATAAGATAAGGAACACACCCATTATAAAGAAATCACATTAGGATTCTGTTTTTAAGCCGTTCCTTAAAACACTAGTGCTTAGGAAATCTATTGGAGGCAGAAGCAGTCAAGGGTAGCCTAGGGTTAGGGTTAGGCTTAGGGTTAGGCTTAGGGTACGGCTTAGGGTACGGGTTCGGGGAGGGGTTCGGGTACGGCGTAGGGTATGGGTTAGGGTTAGGGTTAGGGTTAGTGTTAGGGTTAGGGCTCGGTTCAGGGTACGGGTTAGGATTAGGGTACGTGTTAGGGTTAGGGTAGGGGTTAGGGTTAGGGTACGTGTTAGGGTTAGGGTAGTTATTAAACCTATCCCACTCTCTAGATATCCGTTAGCACGTAAAGGAATATTATTTGGGGGTCCAGCCATGGAGAAGAGTTTAGACACTAGGATAAGATAAGGAACACACCCATTATAAAGAAATCACATTAGGATTCTCTTTTTAAGCTGTTCCTTCAAACACTAGTGCTTAGGAAATCTATTGGAGGCACAAGCAGTCAAGGGTAGCCTAGGGTTAGGGTTAGGCTTAGGGTTAGGCTTAGGGTACGGCTTAGGGCACGGGTTCGGGGAGGGGTTCGGGTACGGCGTAGGGTATGGTTTAGGGTTAGGGTTAGGGTTTGAGTTAGGGTTAGGGCTCGGTTTAGTGTACGGGTTAGGATTAGGGTACGTTTTAGGGTTAGGGTAGGGGTTAGGGATAGGGTACGCGTTAGGGTTAGGGTAGTTATTAAACCTATCCCACTCTCTAGATACCCCTTAGCATGTAAAGGAATATTATTTGGGGGTCCAGCCATGGAGAAGAGTTTAGACACTAGGATAAGATAAGGAACACACCCATTATAAACAAATCACATTAGGATTCTCTTTTTAAGCTGTTCCTTCAAACATTAGTGCTTAGGAAATCTGTTGGAGGCAGAAGCAGTCAAGGGTAGCCTAGGGTTAGGGTTAGGCTTAGGGTTAGGCTTAGGGTACGGCTTAGGGTACGGGTTTGGGGAGGGGTTCGGGTACGGTGTAGGGTATGGGTTAGGGTTAGGTTTAGGGTTAGTGTTAGGGTTAGGGCTCGGTTTAGGGTACGGGTTAGGATTAGGGTACGTGTTAGGGTTAGGGTAGGGGTTAGGGTTAGGGTACGCGTTAGGGTTAGGGTAGTTATTAAACCTATCCCACTCTCTAGATACCCCTTAGCACGTAAAGGAATATTATTTGCGGGTCCAGCCATGGAGAAGAGTTTAGACACTAGGATAAAATAAGGAACACATACATTATAAAGAAATCACATTAGGATTCTCTTTTTAAGCTGTTCCTTCAAACACTAGTGCTTAGAAAATCTATTGGAGGCAGAAGCAGTCAAGGGTAGCCTAGGGTTAGGGTTAGGCTTAGGGTTAGGGTTAGGGTACGGCTTAGGGTAGGGGTTCGGGGAGGGGTTCGGGTACGGCGTAGGGTATGGGTTAGGGTTAGGGTTAGGGTTCGTGTTAGGGTTAGGGCTCGGTTTAGGGTACGGGTTAGGATTAGGGTACGTGCTAGGGTTAGGGTAGGGGTTAGGGTTAGGGTACGCATTAGGGTTAGGGTAGTTAGTAAACCTATCCCACTCTCTAGATACCCCTTAGCACGTAAAGGAATATTATTTGCGGGTCCAGCCATGGAGAAGAGTTTAGACACTAGGATAAGATAAGGAACACACCCATTATAAAGAAATCACATTAGGATTCTCTTTTTAAGCTGTTCCTTCAAACACTAGTGCTTAGGAAATCTATTGGAGGCACAAGCAGTCAAGGGTAGCCTAGGGTTAGGGTTAGGCTTAGGGTTAGGCTTAGGGTACGGCTTAGGGTACGGGTTCGGGGAGGGGTTCGGGTACGGCGTAGGGTATGGTTTAGGGTTAGGGTTAGGGTTTGAGTTAGGGTTAGGGCTCGGTTTAGTGTACGGGTTAGGATTAGGGTACGTTTTAGGGTTAGGGTAGGGGTTAGGGTTAGGGTATGCGTTAGGGTTAGGGTAGTTATTAAACCTATCCCACTCTCTAGATACCCCTTAGCATGTAAAGGAATATTATTTGGGGGTCCAGCCATGGAGAAGAGTTTAGACACTAGGATAAGATAAGGAACACACCCATTATAAAGAAATCACATTAGGATTCTCTTTTTAAGCTGTTCCTTCAAACATTAGTGCTTAGGAAATCTGTTGGAGGCAGAAGCAGTCAAGGGTAGCCTAGGGTTAGGGTTAGGCTTAGGGTTAGGCTTAGGGTACGGCTTAGGGTACGGGTTTGGGGAGGGGTTCGGGTACGGTGTAGGGTATGGGTTAGGGTTAGGTTTAGGGTTAGTGTTAGGGTTAGGGCTCGGTTTAGGGTACGGGTTAGGATTAGGGTACGTGTTAGGGTTAGGGTAGGGGTTAGGGTTAGGGTACGCGTTAGGGTTAGGGTAGTTATTAAACCTATCCCACTCTCTAGATACCCCTTAGCACGTAAAGGAATATTATTTGCGGGTCCAGCCATGGAGAAGAGTTTAGACACTAGGATAAAATAAGGAACACATACATTATAAAGAAATCACATTAGGATTCTCTTTTTAAGCTGTTCCTTCAAACACTAGTGCTTAGGAAATCTATTGGAGGCAGAAGCAGTCAAGGGTAGCCTAGGGTTAGGGTTAGGCTTAGGGTTAGGGTTAGGGTACGGCTTAGGGTAGGGGTTCGGGGAGGGGTTCGGGTACGGTGTAGGGTATGGGTTAGGGTTAGGGTTAGGGTTCGTGTTAGGGTTAGGGCTCGGTTTAGGGTACGGGTTAGGATTAGGGTACGTGTTAGGGTTAGGGTAGGGGTTAGGGTTAGGGTACGCATTAGGGTTAGGGTAGTTAGTAAACCTATCCCACTCTCTAGATACCCCTTAGCACGTAAAGGAATATTATTTGCGGGTCCAGCCATGGAGAAGAGTTTAGACACTAGGATAAAATAAGGAACACACCCATTATAAAGAAATCACATTAGGATTCTCTTTTTAAGCTGTTCCTTCAAACACTAGTGCTTAGGAAATCTATTGGAGGCACAAGCAGTCAAGGGTAGCCTAGGGTTAGGGTTAGGCTTAGGGTTAGGTTTAGGGTACGGCTTAGGGTACGGGTTCGGGGAGGGGTTCGGGTACGGCGTAGGGTATGGGTTAGGGTTAGGGTTAGGGTTAGTGTTAGGGTTAGGGCTCGGTTTAGGGTACGGGTTAGGATTAGGGTACGTGTTAGGGTTAGGGTAGGGGTTAGGGTTAGGGTACGCGTTAGGGTTAGGGTAGTTAGTAAACCTAATCCACTCTCTAGATACCCCTTAGCACGTAAAGGAATATTATTTGGGGGTCCAGCCATGGAGAAGAGTTTAGACACTAGGATAAGATAAGGAACACACCCATTATAAAGAAATCACATTAGGATTCTGTTTTTAAGCCGTTCCTTAAAACACTAGTGCTTAGGAAATCTATTGGAGGCAGAAGCAGTCAAGGGTAGCCTAGGGTTAGGGTTAGGCTTAGGGTTAGGCTTAGGGTACGGCTTAGGGTACGGGTTCGGGGAGGGGTTCGGGTACGGCGTAGGGTATGGGTTAGGGTTAGGGTTAGGGTTAGTGTTAGGGTTAGGGCTCGGTTCAGGGTACGGGTTAGGATTAGGGTACGTGTTAGGGTTAGGGTAGGGGTTAGGGTTAGGGTACGTGTTAGGGTTAGGGTAGTTATTAAACCTATCCCACTCTCTAGATATCCGTTAGCACGTAAAGGAATATTATTTGGGGGTCCAGCCATGGAGAAGAGTTTAGACACTAGGATAAGATAAGGAACACACCCATTATAAAGAAATCACATTAGGATTCTCTTTTTAAGCTGTTCCTTCAAACACTAGTGCTTAGGAAATCTATTGGAGGCACAAGCAGTCAAGGGTAGCCTAGGGTTAGGGTTAGGCTTAGGGCTAGGCTTAGGGTACGGCTTAGGGTACGGGTTCGGGGAGGGGTTCGGGTACGGCGTAGGGTATGGGTTAGGGTTAGGGTTAGGGTTAGTGTTAGGGTTAGGGCTCGGTTTAGGGTACGGGTTAGGATTAGGGTACGTGTTAGGGTTAGGGTAGGGGTTAGGGTTAGGGTACGCGTTAGGGTTAGGGTAGTTAGTAAACCTATCCCACTCTCTAGATACCCCTTAGCACGTAAAGGAATATTATTTGGGGGTCCAGCCATGGAGAAGAGTTTAGACACTAGGATAAGATAAGGAACACACCCATTATAAAGAAATCACATTAGGATTCTCTTTTTAAGCTGTTCCTTCAAACACTAGTGCTTAGGAAATCTATTGGAGGCAGAAGCAGTCAAGGGTAGCCTAGGGTTAGGGTTAGGCTTAGGGTTAGGCTTAGGGTACGGCTTAGGCTACGGGTTCGGGGAGGGGTTCGGGTACGGCGTAGGGTATGGGTTAGGGTTAGGGTTAGGGTTAGTGTTAGGGTTAGGGCTCGGTTTAGGGTACGGGTTAGGATTAGGGTACGTGTTAGGGTTAGGGTAGGGGTTAGGGTTAGGGTACGCGTTAGGGTTAGGGTAGTTATTAAACCTATCCCACTCTCTAGATACCCCTTAGCACGTAAAGGAATATTATTTGGGGGTCCAGCCATGGAGAAGAGTTTAGACACTAGGATAAGATAAGGAACACACCCATAATAAAGAAATCACATTAGGATTCTCTTTTTAAGCTGTTCCTTCAAACAGTAGTGCTTAGGAAATCTGTTGGAGGCAGAAGCAGTCAAGGGTAGCCTAGGGTTAGGGTTAGGCTTAGGGTTAGGCTTAGGGTACGGCTTAGGGTACGGGTTTGGGGAGGGGTTCGGGTACGGTGTAGGGTATGGGTTAGGGTTAGGTTTAGGGTTAGTGTTAGGGTTAGGGCTCGGTTTAGGGTACGGGTTAGGATTAGGGTACGTGTTAGGGTTAGGGTAGGGGTTAGGGTTAGGGTACGCGTTAGGGTTAGGGTAGTTATTAAACCTATCCCACTCTCTAGATACCCCTTAGCACGTAAAGGAATATTATTTGCGGGTCCAGCCATGGAGAAGAGTTTAGACACTAGGATAAAATAAGGAACACATACATTATAAAGAAATCACATTAGGATTCTCTTTTTAAGCTGTTCCTTCAAACACTAGTGCTTAGGAAATCTATTGGAGGCAGAAGCAGTCAAGGGTAGCCTAGGGTTAGGGTTAGGCTTAGGTTTAGGGTTAGGGTACGGCTTAGGGTAGGGGTTCGGGGAGGGGTTTGGGTACGGCGTAGGGTATGGGTTAGGGTTAGGGTTAGGGTTCGTGTTAGGGTTAGGGCTCGGTTTAGGGTACGGGTTAGGATTAGGGTACGTGTTAGGGTTAGGGTAGGGGTTAGGGTTAGGGTACGCATTAGGGTTAGGGTAGTTAGTAAACCTATCCCACTCTCTAGATACCCCTTAGCACGTAAAGGAATATTATTTGCGGGTCCAGCCATGGAGAAGAGTTTAGACACTAGGATAAGATAAGGAACACACCCATTATAAAGAAATCACATTAGGATTCTCTTTTTAAGCTGTTCCTTCAAACACTAGTGCTTAGGAAATCTATTGGAGGCACAAGCAGTCAAGGGTAGCCTAGGGTTAGGGTTAGGCTTAGGGTTAGGCTTAGGGTACGGCTTAGGGTACGGGTTCGGGGAGGGGTTCGGGTACGGCGTAGGGTATGGGTTAGGGTTAGGGTTAGGGTTAGTGTTAGGGTTAGGGCTCGGTTTAGGGTACGGGTTAGGATTAGGGTACGTGTTAGGGTTAGGGTAGGGGTTAGGGTTAGGGTACGCGTTAGGGTTAGGGTAGTTAGTAAACCTATCCCACTCTCTAGATACCCCTTAGCACGTAAAGGAATATTATTTGGGGGTCCAGCCATGGAGAAGAGTTTAGACACTAGGATAAGATAAGGAACACACCCATTATAAAGAAATCACATTAGGATTCTGTTTTTAAGCCGTTCCTTAAAACACTAGTGCTTAGGAAATCTATTGGAGGCAGAAGCAGTCAAGGGTAGCCTAGGGTTAGGGTTAGGCTTAGGGTTAGGCTTAGGGTACGGCTTAGGGTACGGGTTCGGGGAGGGGTTCGGGTACGGCGTAGGGTATGGGTTAGGGTTAGGGTTAGGGTTAGTGTTAGGGTTAGGGCTCGGTTCAGGGTACGGGTTAGGATTAGGGTACGTGTTAGGGTTAGGGTAGGGGTTAGGGTTAGGGTACGTGTTAGGGTTAGGGTAGTTATTAAACCTATCCCACTCTCTAGATATCCGTTAGCACGTAAAGGAATATTATTTGGGGGTCCAGCCATGGAGAAGAGTTTAGACACTAGGATAAGATAAGGAACACACCCATTATAAAGAAATCACATTAGGATTCTCTTTTTAAGCTGTTCCTTCAAACACTAGTGCTTAGGAAATCTATTGGAGGCACAAGCAGTCAAGGGTAGCCTAGGGTTAGGGTTAGGCTTAGGGCTAGGCTTAGGGTACGGCTTAGGGTACGGGTTCGGGGAGGGGTTCGGGTACGGCGTAGGGTATGGGTTAGGGTTAGGGTTAGGGTTAGTGTTAGGGTTAGGGCTCGGTTTAGGGTACGGGTTAGGATTAGGGTACGTGTTAGGGTTAGGGTAGGGGTTAGGGTTAGGGTACGCGTTAGGGTTAGGGTAGTTAGTAAACCTATCCCACTCTCTAGATACCCCTTAGCACGTAAAGGAATATTATTTGGGGGTCCAGCCATGGAGAAGAGTTTAGACACTAGGATAAGATAAGGAACACACCCATTATAAAGAAATCACATTAGGATTCTCTTTTTAAGCTGTTCCTTCAAACACTAGTGCTTAGGAAATCTATTGGAGGCAGAAGCAGTCAAGGGTAGCCTAGGGTTAGGGTTAGGCTTAGGGTTAGGCTTAGGGTACGGCTTAGGCTACGGGTTCGGGGAGGGGTTCGGGTACGGCGTAGGGTATGGGTTAGGGTTAGGGTTAGGGTTAGTGTTAGGGTTAGGGCTCGGTTTAGGGTACGGGTTAGGATTAGGGTACGTGTTAGGGTTAGGGTAGGGGTTAGGGTTAGGGTACGCGTTAGGGTTAGGGTAGTTATTAAACCTATCCCACTCTCTAGATACCCCTTAGCACGTAAAGGAATATTATTTGGGGGTCCAGCCATGGAGAAGAGTTTAGACACTAGGATAAGATAAGGAACACACCCATAATAAAGAAATCACATTAGGATTCTCTTTTTAAGCTGTTCCTTCAAACAGTAGTGCTTAGGAAATCTGTTGGAGGCAGAAGCAGTCAAGGGTAGCCTAGGGTTAGGGTTAGGCTTAGGGTTAGGCTTAGGGTACGGCTTAGGGTACGGGTTTGGGGAGGGGTTCGGGTACGGTGTAGGGTATGGGTTAGGGTTAGGTTTAGGGTTAGTGTTAGGGTTAGGGCTCGGTTTAGGGTACGGGTTAGGATTAGGGTACGTGTTAGGGTTAGGGTAGGGGTTAGGGTTAGGGTACGCGTTAGGGTTAGGGTAGTTATTAAACCTATCCCACTCTCTAGATACCCCTTAGCACGTAAAGGAATATTATTTGCGGGTCCAGCCATGGAGAAGAGTTTAGACACTAGGATAAAATAAGGAACACATACATTATAAAGAAATCACATTAGGATTCTCTTTTTAAGCTGTTCCTTAAAACACTAGTGCTTAGGAAATCTATTGGAGGCAGAAGCAGTCAAGGGTAGCCTAGGGTTAGGGTTAGGCTTAGGTTTAGGGTTAGGGTACGGCTTAGGGTAGGGGTTCGGGGAGGGGTTTGGGTACGGCGTAGGGTATGGGTTAGGGTTAGGGTTAGGGTTCGTGTTAGGGTTAGGGCTCGGTTTAGGGTACGGGTTAGGATTAGGGTAAGTGTTAGGGTTAGGGTAGGGGTTAGGGTTAGGGTACGCATTAGGGTTAGGGTAGTTATTAAACCTATCCCACTCTCTAGATACCCCTTAGCACGTAAAGGAATATTATTTGGGGGTCCAGCCATGGAGAAGAGTTTAGACACTAGGATAAGATAAGGAACACACCCATTATAAAGAAATCACATTAGGATTCTCTTTTTAAGCTGTTTCTTCAAACACTAGTGCTTAGGAAATCTATTGGAGGCAGAAGCAGTCAAGGGTAGCCTAGGGTTAGGGTTAGGCTTAGGGTTAGGCTTAGGGTACGGCTTAGGGTACGGGTTCGGGGAGGGGTTCGGGTACGGCGTAGGGTATGGGTTAGGGTTAGGGTTAGGGTTAGTGTTAGGGTTAGGGCTCGGTTCAGGGTACGGGTTAGGATTAGGGTACGTGTTAGGGTTAGGGTAGGGGTTAGTTAGGGTACGCGTTAGGGTTAGGGAAGTTATTAAACCTATCCCACTCTCTAGATACCCCTTAGCACGTAAAGGAATATTATTTGCGGGTCCAGCCATGGAGAAGAGTTTAGACACTAGGATAAAATAAGGAACACATACATTATAAAGAAATCACATTAGGATTCTCTTTTTAAGTTGTTCCTTAAAACACTAGTGCTTAGGAAATCTATTGGAGGCAGAAGCAGTCAAGGGTAGCCTAGGGTTAGGGTTAGGCTTAGGGTTAGGGTTAGGGTACGGCTTAGGGTAGGGGTTCGGGGAGGGGTTCGGGTACGGCGTAGGGTATGGGTTAGGGTTAGGGTTAGGGTTCGTGTTAGGGTTAGGGCTCGGTTTAGGGTACGGGTTAGGATTAGGGTACGTGTTAGGGTTAGGGTAGGGGTTAGGGTTAGGGTACGCATTAGGGTTAGGGTAGTTAGTAAACCTATCCCACTCTCTAGATACCCCTTAGCACGTAAAGGAATATTATTTGCGGGTCCAGCCATGGAGAAGAGTTTAGACACTAGGATAAGATAAGGAACACACCCATTATAAAGAAATCACATTAGGATTCTCTTTTTAAGCTGTTCCTTCAAACACTAGTGCTTAGGAAATCTATTGGAGGCACAAGCAGTCAAGGGTAGCCTAGGGTTAGGGTTAGGCTTAGGGTTAGGCTTAGGGTACGGCTTAGGGTACGGGTTCGGGGAGGGGTTCGGGTACGGCGTAGGGTATGGTTTAGGGTTAGGGTTAGGGTTTGAGTTAGGGTTAGGGCTCGGTTTAGTGTACGGGTTAGGATTAGGGTACGTTTTAGGGTTAGGGTACGGGTTAGGGTTAGGGTATGCGTTAGGGTTAGGGTAGTTATTAAACCTATCCCACTCTCTAGATACCCCTTAGCATGTAAAGGAATATTATTTGGGGGTCCAGCCATGGAGAAGAGTTTAGACACTAGGATAAGATAAGGAACACACCCATTATAAAGAAATCACATTAGGATTCTCTTTTTAAGCTGTTCCTTCAAACATTAGTGCTTAGGAAATCTGTTGGAGGCAGAAGCAGTCAAGGGTAGCCTAGGGTTAGGGTTAGGCTTAGGGTTAGGCTTAGGGTACGGCTTAGGGTACGGGTTTGGGGAGGGGTTCGGGTACGGTGTAGGGTATGGGTTAGGGTTAGGTTTAGGGTTAGTGTTAGGGTTAGGGCTCGGTTTAGGGTACGGGTTAGGATTAGGGTACGTGTTAGGGATAGGGTAGGGGTTAGGTTTAGGGTACGCGTTAGGGTTAGGGTAGTTATTAAACCTATCCCACTCTCTAGATACCCCTTAGCACGTAAAGGAATATTATTTGCGGGTCCAGCCATGGAGAAGAGTTTAGACACTAGGATAAAATAAGGAACACATACATTATAAAGAAATCACATTAGGATTCTCTTTTTAAGCTGTTCCTTCAAACACTAGTGCTTAGGAAATCTATTGGAGGCAGAAGCAGTCAAGGGTAGCCTAGGGTTAGGGTTAGGCTTAGGGTTAGGGTTAGGGTACGGCTTAGGGTAGGGGTTCGGGGAGGGGTTCGGGTACGGTGTAGGGTATGGGTTAGGGTTAGGGTTAGGGTTCGTGTTAGGGTTAGGGCTCGGTTTAGGGTACGGGTTAGGATTAGGGTACGTGTTAGGGTTAGGGTAGGGGTTAGGGTTAGGGTACGCATTAGGGTTAGGGTAGTTAGTAAACCTATCCCACTCTCTAGATACCCCTTAGCACGTAAAGGAATATTATTTGCGGGTCCAGCCATGGAGAAGAGTTTAGACACTAGGATAAGATAAGGAACACACCCATTATAAAGAAATCACATTAGGATTCTCTTTTTAAGCTGTTCCTTCAAACACTAGTGCTTAGGAAATCTATTGGAGGCAGAAGCAGTCAAGGGTAGCCTAGGGTTAGGGTTAGGCTTAGGGTTAGGGTTAGGGTACGGCTTAGGGTACGGGTTCGGGGAGGGGTTCGGGTACGGCGTAGGGTATGGGTTAGGGTTAGGGTTAGGGTTCGTGTTAGGGTTAGGGCTCGGTTTAGGGTACGGGTTAGGATTAGGGTACGTGTTAGGGTTAGGGTAGGGGTTAGGGTTAGGGTACGCATTAGGGTTAGGGTAGTTAGTAAACCTATCCCACTCTCTAGATACCCCTTAGCACGTAAAGGAATATTATTTGCGGGTCCAGCCATGGAGAAGAGTTTAGACACTAGGATAAGATAAGGAACACACCCATTATAAAGAAATCACATTAGGATTCTCTTTTTAAGCTGTTCCTTCAAACACTAGTGCTTAGGAAATCTATTGGAGGCACAAGCAGTCAAGGGTAGCCTAGGGTTAGGGTTAGGCTTAGGGTTAGGCTTAGGGTACGGCTTAGGGTACGGGTTCGGGGAGGGGTTCGGGTACGGCGTAGGGTATGGTTTAGGGTTAGGGTTAGGGTTTGAGTTAGGGTTAGGGCTCGGTTTAGTGTACGGGTTAGGATTAGGGTACGTTTTAGGGTTAGGGTAGGGGTTAGGGTTAGGGTATGCGTTAGGGTTAGGGTAGTTATTAAACGTATCCCACTCTCTAGATACCCCTTAGCATGTAAAGGAATATTATTTGGGGGTCCAGCCATGGAGAAGAGTTTAGACACTAGGATAAGATAAGGAACACACCCATTATAAAGAAATCACATTAGGATTCTCTTTTTAAGCTGTTCCTTCAAACATTAGTGCTTAGGAAATCTGTTGGAGGCAGAAGCAGTCAAGGGTAGCCTAGGGTTAGGGTTAGGCTTAGGGTTAGGCTTAGGGTACGGCTTAGGGTACGGGTTTGGGGAGGGGTTCGGGTACGGTGTAGGGTATGGGTTAGGGTTAGGTTTAGGGTTAGTGTTAGGGTTAGGGCTCGGTTTAGGGTACGGGTTAGGATTAGGGTACGTGTTAGGGTTAGGGTACGCGTTAGGGTTAGGGTACGCGTTAGGGTTAGGGTAGTTATTAAACCTATCCCACTCTCTAGATACCCCTTAGCACGTAAAGGAATATTATTTGCGGGTCCAGCCATGGAGAAGAGTTTAGACACTAGGATAAAATAAGGAACACATACATTATAAAGAAATCACATTAGGATTCTCTTTTTAAGCTGTTCCTTCAAACACTAGTGCTTAGGAAATCTATTGGAGGCAGAAGCAGTCAAGGGTAGCCTAGGGTTAGGGTTAGGCTTAGGGTTAGGGTTAGGGTACGGCTTAGGGTAGGGGTTCGGGGAGGGGTTCGGGTACGGTGTAGGGTATGGGTTAGGGTTAGGGTTAGGGTTCGTGTTAGGGTTAGGGCTCGGTTTAGGGTACGGGTTAGGATTAGGGTACGTGTTAGGGTTAGGGTAGGGGTTAGGGTTAGGGTACGCATTAGGGTTAGGGTAGTTAGTAAACCTATCCCACTCTCTAGATACCCCTTAGCACGTAAAGGAATATTATTTGCGGGTCCAGCCATGGAGAAGAGTTTAGACACTAGGATAAGATAAGGAACACACCCATTATAAAGAAATCACATTAGGATTCTCTTTTTAAGCTGTTCCTTCAAACACTAGTGCTTAGGAAATCTATTGGAGGCACAAGCAGTCAAGGGTAGCCTAGGGTTAGGGTTAGGCTTAGGGTTAGGGTTAGGGTACGGCTTAGGGTACGGGTTCGGGGAGGGGTTCGGGTACGGCGTAGGGTATGGGTTAGGGTTAGGGTTAGGGTTTGAGTTAGGGTTAGCGCTCGGTTTAGTGTACGGGTTAGGATTAGGGTACGTTTTAGGGTTAGGGTAGGGGTTAGGGTTAGGGTACGCGTTAGGGTTAGGGTAGTTATTAAACATATCCCACTCTCTAGATACCCCTTAGCATGTAAAGGAATATTATTTGGGGGTCCAGCCATGGAGAAGAGTTTAGACACTAGGATAAGATAAGGAACACACCCATTATAAAGAAATCACATTAGGATTCTCTTTTTAAGCTGTTCCTTCAAACACTAGTGCTTAGGAAATCTATTGGAGGCAGAAGCACTCAAGTGTAGCCTAGGGTTAGGGTTAGGCTTAGGGTTAGGCTTAGGGTACGGCTTAGGGTACGGGTTCGGGGAGGGGTTCGGGTACGGCGTAGGGTATGGGTTAGGGTTAGGGTTAGGGTTAGTGTTAGGGTTAGGGCTCGGTTTAGGGTACGGGTTAGGATTAGGGTACGTGTTAGGGTTAGGGTAGGGGTTAGGGTTAGGGTACGCGTTAGGGTTAGGGTAGTTATTAAACCTATCCCACTCTCTAGATACCCCTTAGCACGTAAAGGAATATTATTTGGGGGTCCAGCCATGGAGAAGAGTTTAGACACTAGGATAAGATAAGGAACACACCCATTATAAAGAAATCACATTAGGATTCTCTTTTTAAGCTGTTCCTTCAAACACTAGTGCTTAGGAAATCTATTGGAGGCACAAGCAGTCAAGGGTAGCCTAGGGTTAGGGTTAGGCTTAGGGTTAGGCTTAGGGTACGGCTTAGGGTACGGGTTCGGGGAGGGGTTCGGGTACGGCGTAGGGTATGGGTTAGGGTTAGGGTTAGGGTTAGTGTTAGGGTTAGGGCTCGGTTTAGGGTACGGGTTAGGATTAGGGTACGTGTTAGGGTTAGGGTAGGGGTTAGGGTTAGGGTACGCGTTAGGGTTAGGGTAGTTAGTAAACCTATCCCACTCTCTAGATACCCCTTAGCACGTAAAGGAATATTATTTGGGGGTCCAGCCATGGAGAAGAGTTTAGACACTAGGATAAGATAAGGAACACACCCATTATAAAGAAATCACATTAGGATTCTGTTTTTAAGCCGTTCCTTAAAACACTAGTGCTTAGGAAATCTATTGGAGGCAGAAGCAGTCAAGGGTAGCCTAGGGTTAGGGTTAGGCTTAGGGTTAGGCTTAGGGTACGGCTTAGGGTACGGGTTCGGGGAGGGGTTCGGGTACGGCGTAGGGTATGGGTTAGGGTTAGGGTTAGGGTTAGTGTTAGGGTTAGGGCTCGGTTCAGGGTACGGGTTAGGATTAGGGTACGTGTTAGGGTTAGGGTAGGGGTTAGGGTTAGGGTACGTGTTAGGGTTAGGGTAGTTATTAAACCTATCCCACTCTCTAGATATCCGTTAGCACGTAAAGGAATATTATTTGGGGGTCCAGCCATGGAGAAGAGTTTAGACACTAGGATAAGATAAGGAACACACCCATTATAAAGAAATCACATTAGGATTCTCTTTTTAAGCTGTTCCTTCAAACACTAGTGCTTAGGAAATCTATTGGAGGCACAAGCAGTCAAGGGTAGCCTAGGGTTAGGGTTAGGCTTAGGGCTAGGCTTAGGGTACGGCTTAGGGTAGGGGTTCGGGGAGGGGTTCGGGTACGGCGTAGGGTATGGGTTAGGGTTAGGGTTAGGGTTCGTGTTAGGGTTAGGGCTCGGTTTAGGGTACGGGTTAGGATTAGGGTACGTGTTAGGGTTAGGGTAGGGGTTAGGGTTAGGGTACGCATTAGGGTTAGGGTAGTTAGTAAACCTATCCCACTCTCTAGATACCCCTTAGCACGTAAAGGAATATTATTTGCGGGTCCAGCCATGGAGAAGAGTTTAGACACTAGGATAAGATAAGGAACACACCCATTATAAAGAAATCACATTAGGATTCTCTTTTTAAGCTGTTCCTTCAAACACTAGTGCTTAGGAAATCTATTGGAGGCACAAGCAGTCAAGGGTAGCCTAGGGTTAGGGTTAGGCTTAGGGTTAGGCTTAGGGTACGGCTTAGGGTACGGGTTCGGGGAGGGGTTCGGGTACGGCGTAGGGTATGGTTTAGGGTTAGGGTTAGGGTTTGAGTTAGGGTTAGGGCTCGGTTTAGTGTACGGGTTAGGATTAGGGTACGTTTTAGGGTTAGGGTAGGGGTTAGGGATAGGGTACGCGTTAGGGTTAGGGTAGTTATTAAACCTATCCCACTCTCTAGATACCCCTTAGCATGTAAAGGAATATTATTTGGGGGTCCAGCCATGGAGAAGAGTTTAGACACTAGGATAAGATAAGGAACACACCCATTATAAACAAATCACATTAGGATTCTCTTTTTAAGCTGTTCCTTCAAACATTAGTGCTTAGGAAATCTGTTGGAGGCAGAAGCAGTCAAGGGTAGCCTAGGGTTAGGGTTAGGCTTAGGGTTAGGCTTAGGGTACGGCTTAGGGTACGGGTTTGGGGAGGGGTTCGGGTACGGTGTAGGGTATGGGTTAGGGTTAGGTTTAGGGTTAGTGTTAGGGTTAGGGCTCGGTTTAGGGTACGGGTTAGGATTAGGGTACGTGTTAGGGTTAGGGTAGGGGTTAGGGTTAGGGTACGCGTTAGGGTTAGGGTAGTTATTAAACCTATCCCACTCTCTAGATACCCCTTAGCACGTAAAGGAATATTATTTGCGGGTCCAGCCATGGAGAAGAGTTTAGACACTAGGATAAAATAAGGAACACATACATTATAAAGAAATCACATTAGGATTCTCTTTTTAAGCTGTTCCTTCAAACACTAGTGCTTAGAAAATCTATTGGAGGCAGAAGCAGTCAAGGGTAGCCTAGGGTTAGGGTTAGGCTTAGGGTTAGGGTTAGGGTACGGCTTAGGGTAGGGGTTCGGGGAGGGGTTCGGGTACGGCGTAGGGTATGGGTTAGGGTTAGGGTTAGGGTTCGTGTTAGGGTTAGGGCTCGGTTTAGGGTACGGGTTAGGATTAGGGTACGTGTTAGGGTTAGGGTAGGGGTTAGGGTTAGGGTACGCATTAGGGTTAGGGTAGTTAGTAAACCTATCCCACTCTCTAGATACCCCTTAGCACGTAAAGGAATATTATTTGCGGGTCCAGCCATGGAGAAGAGTTTAGACACTAGGATAAGATAAGGAACACACCCATTATAAAGAAATCACATTAGGATTCTCTTTTTAAGCTGTTCCTTCAAACACTAGTGCTTAGGAAATCTATTGGAGGCACAAGCAGTCAAGGGTAGCCTAGGGTTAGGGTTAGGCTTAGGGTTAGGCTTAGGGTACGGCTTAGGGTACGGGTTCGGGGAGGGGTTCGGGTACGGCGTAGGGTATGGTTTAGGGTTAGGGTTAGGGTTTGAGTTAGGGTTAGGGCTCGGTTTAGTGTACGGGTTAGGATTAGGGTACGTTTTAGGGTTAGGGTAGGGGTTAGGGTTAGGGTATGCGTTAGGGTTAGGGTAGTTATTAAACCTATCCCACTCTCTAGATACCCCTTAGCATGTAAAGGAATATTATATTTGGGGGTCCAGCCATGGAGAAGAGTTTAGACACTAGGATAAGATAAGGAACACACCCATTATAAAGAAATCACATTAGGATTCTCTTTTTAAGCTGTTCCTTCAAACATTAGTGCTTAGGAAATCTGTTGGAGGCAGAAGCAGTCAAGGGTAGCCTAGGGTTAGGGTTAGGCTTAGGGTTAGGCTTAGGGTACGGCTTAGGGTACGGGTTTGGGGAGGGGTTCGGGTACGGTGTAGGGTATGGGTTAGGGTTAGGTTTAGGGTTAGTGTTAGGGTTAGGGCTCGGTTTAGGGTACGGGTTAGGATTAGGGTACGTGTTAGGGTTAGGGTAGGGGTTAGGGTTAGGGTACGCGTTAGGGTTAGGGTAGTTATTAAACCTATCCCACTCTCTAGATACCCCTTAGCACGTAAAGGAATATTATTTGCGGGTCCAGCCATGGAGAAGAGTTTAGACACTAGGATAAAATAAGGAACACATACATTATAAAGAAATCACATTAGGATTCTCTTTTAAGCTGTTCCTTCAAACACTAGTGCTTAGGAAATCTATTGGAGGCAGAAGCAGTCAAGGGTAGCCTAGGGTTAGGGTTAGGCTTAGGGTTAGGGTTAGGGTACGGCTTAGGGTAGGGGTTCGGGGAGGGGTTCGGGTACGGTGTAGGGTATGGGTTAGGGTTAGGGTTAGGGTTCGTGTTAGGGTTAGGGCTCGGTTTAGGGTACGGGTTAGGATTAGGGTACGTGTTAGGGTTAGGGTAGGGGTTAGGGTTAGGGTACGCATTAGGGTTAGGGTAGTTAGTAAACCTATCCCACTCTCTAGATACCCCTTAGCACGTAAAGGAATATTATTTGCGGGTCCAGCCATGGAGAAGAGTTTAGACACTAGGATAAGATAAGGAACACACCCATTATAAAGAAATCACATTAGGATTCTCTTTTAAGCTGTTCCTTCAAACACTAGTGCTTAGGAAATCTATTGGAGGCAGAAGCAGTCAAGGGTAGCCTAGGGTTAGGGTTAGGCTTAGGGTTAGGGTTAGGGTACGGCTTAGGGTACGGGTTCGGGGAGGGGTTCGGGTACGGCGTAGGGTATGGGTTAGGGTTAGGGTTAGGGTTTGAGTTAGGGTTAGGGCTCGGTTTAGTGTACGGGTTAGGATTAGGGTACGTTTTAGGGTTAGGGTAGGGGTTAGGGTTAGGGTACGCGTTAGGGTTAGGGTAGTTATTAAACATATCCCACTCTCTAGATACCCCTTAGCATGTAAAGGAATATTATTTGGGGGTCCAGCCATGGAGAAGAGTTTAGACACTAGGATAAGATAAGGAACACACCCATTATAAAGAAATCACATTAGGATTCTCTTTTTAAGCTGTTCCTTCAAACACTAGTGCTTAGGAAATCTATTGGAGGCAGAAGCACTCAAGTGTAGCCTAGGGTTAGGGTTAGGCTTAGGGTTAGGCTTAGGGTACGGCTTAGGGTACGGGTTCGGGGAGGGGTTCGGGTACGGCGTAGGGTATGGGTTAGGGTTAGGGTTAGGGTTAGTGTTAGGGTTAGGGCTCGGTTTAGGGTACGGGTTAGGATTAGGGTACGTGTTAGGGTTAGGGTAGGGGTTAGGGTTAGGGTACGCGTTAGGGTTAGGGTAGTTATTAAACCTATCCCACTCTCTAGATACCCCTTAGCACGTAAAGGAATATTATTTGCGGGTCAAGCCATGGAGAAGAGTTTAGACACTAGGATAAAATAAGGAACACACCCATTATAAAGAAATCACATTAGGATTCTCTTTTTAAGCTGTTCCTTCAAACACTAGTGCTTAGGAAATCTATTGGAGGCACAAGCAGTCAAGGGTAGCCTAGGGTTAGGGTTAGGCTTAGGGTTAGGCTTAGGGTACGGCTTAGGGTACGGGTTCGGGGAGGGGTTCGGGTACGGCGTAGGGTATGGGTTAGGGTTAGGGTTAGGGTTAGTGTTAGGGTTAGGGCTCGGTTTAGGGTACGGGTTAGGATTAGGGTACGTGTTAGGGTTAGGGTAGGGGTTAGGGTTAGGGTACGCGTTAGGGTTAGGGTAGTTAGTAAACCTATCCCACTCTCTAGATACCCCTTAGCACGTAAAGGAATATTATTTGGGGGTCCAGCCATGGAGAAGAGTTTAGACACTAGGATAAGATAAGGAACACACCCATTATAAAGAAATCACATTAGGATTCTGTTTTTAAGCCGTTCCTTAAAACACTAGTGCTTAGGAAATCTATTGGAGGCAGAAGCAGTCAAGGGTAGCCTAGGGTTAGGGTTAGGCTTAGGGTTAGGCTTAGGGTACGGCTTAGGGTACGGGTTCGGGGAGGGGGTTCGGGTACGGCGTAGGGTATGGGTTAGGGTTAGGGTTAGGGTTAGTGTTAGGGTTAGGGCTCGGTTCAGGGTACGGGTTAGGATTAGGGTACGTGTTAGGGTTAGGGTAGGGGTTAGGGTTAGGGTACGTGTTAGGGTTAGGGTAGTTATTAAACCTATCCCACTCTCTAGATATCCGTTAGCACGTAAAGGAATATTATTTGGGGGTCCAGCCATGGAGAAGAGTTTAGACACTAGGATAAGATAAGGAACACACCCATTATAAAGAAATCACATTAGGATTCTCTTTTTAAGCTGTTCCTTCAAACACTAGTGCTTAGGAAATCTATTGGAGGCACAAGCAGTCAAGGGTAGCCTAGGGTTAGGGTTAGGCTTAGGGCTAGGCTTAGGGTACGGCTTAGGGTACGGGTTCGGGAGGGGTTCGGGTACGGCGTAGGGTATGGGTTAGGGTTAGGGTTAGGGTTAGTGTTAGGGTTAGGGCTCGGTTTAGGGTACGGGTTAGGATTAGGGTACGTGTTAGGGTTAGGGTAGGGGTTAGGGTTAGGGTACGCGTTAGGGTTAGGGTAGTTAGTAAACCTATCCCACTCTCTAGATACCCCTTAGCACGTAAAGGAATATTATTTGGGGGTCCAGCCATGGAGAAGAGTTTAGACACTAGGATAAGATAAGGAACACACCCCATTATAAAGAAATCACATTAGGATTCTCTTTTTAAGCTGTTCCTTCAAACACTAGTGCTTAGGAAATCTATTGGAGGCAGAAGCAGTCAAGGGTAGCCTAGGGTTAGGGTTAGGCTTAGGGTTAGGGTTAGGGTACGGCTTAGGGTAGGGGTTCGGGGAGGGGTTCGGGTACGGTGTAGGGTATGGGTTAGGGTTAGGGTTAGGGTTCGTGTTAGGGTTAGGGCTCGGTTTAGGGTACGGGTTAGGATTAGGGTACGTGTTAGGGTTAGGGTAGGGGTTAGGGTTAGGGTACGCATTAGGGTTAGGGTAGTTAGTAAACCTATCCCACTCTCTAGATACCCCTTAGCACGTAAAGGAATATTATTTGCGGGTCCAGCCATGGAGAAGAGTTTAGACACTAGGATAAGATAAGGAACACACCCATTATAAAGAAATCACATTAGGATTCTCTTTTTAAGCTGTTCCTTCAAACACTAGTGCTTAGGAAATCTATTGGAGGCAGAAGCAGTCAAGGGTAGCCTAGGGTTAGGGTTAGGCTTAGGGTTAGGGTTAGGGTACGGCTTAGGGTACGGGTTCGGGGAGGGGTTCGGGTACGGCGTAGGGTATGGGTTAGGGTTAGGGTTAGGGTTTGAGTTAGGGTTAGGGCTCGGTTTAGTGTACGGGTTAGGATTAGGGTACGTTTTAGGGTTAGGGTAGGGGTTAGGGTTAGGGTACGCGTTAGGGTTAGGGTAGTTATTAAACATATCCCACTCTCTAGATACCCCTTAGCATGTAAAGGAATATTATTTGGGGGTCCAGCCATGGAGAAGAGTTTAGACACTAGGATAAGATAAGGAACACACCCCATTATAAAGAAATCACATTAGGATTCTCTTTTTAAGCTGTTCCTTCAAACACTAGTGCTTAGGAAATCTATTGGAGGCAGAAGCACTCAAGTGTAGCCTAGGGTTAGGGTTAGGCTTAGGGTTAGGCTTAGGGTACGGCTTAGGGTACGGGTTCGGGGAGGGGTTCGGGTACGGCGTAGGGTATGGGTTAGGGTTAGGGTTAGGGTTAGTGTTAGGGTTAGGGCTCGGTTTAGGGTACGGGTTAGGATTAGGGTACGTGTTAGGGTTAGGGTAGGGGTTAGGGTTAGGGTACGCGTTAGGGTTAGGGTAGTTATTAAACCTATCCCACTCTCTAGATACCCCTTAGCACGTAAAGGAATATTATTTGCGGGTCAAGCCATGGAGAAGAGTTTAGACACTAGGATAAAATAAGGAACACACCCATTATAAAGAAATCACATTAGGATTCTCTTTTTAAGCTGTTCCTTCAAACACTAGTGCTTAGGAAATCTATTGGAGGCACAAGCAGTCAAGGGTAGCCTAGGGTTAGGGTTAGGCTTAGGGTTAGGCTTAGGGTACGGCTTAGGGTACGGGTTTGTGGAGGGGTTCGGGTACGGCGTAGGGTATGGGTTAGGGTTAGGGTTAGGGTTAGTGTTAGGGTTAGGGCTCGGTTTAGGGTACGGGTTAGGATTAGGGTACGTGTTAGGGTTAGGGTAGGGGTTAGGGTTAGGGTACGCGTTAGGGTTAGGGTAGTTAGTAAACCTATCCCACTCTCTAGATACCCCTTAGCACGTAAAGGAATATTATTTGGGGGTCCAGCCATGGAGAAGAGTTTAGACACTAGGATAAGATAAGGAACACACCCATTATAAAGAAATCACATTAGGATTCTGTTTTTAAGCCGTTCCTTAAAACACTAGTGCTTAGGAAATCTATTGGAGGCAGAAGCAGTCAAGGGTAGCCTAGGGTTAGGGTTAGGCTTAGGGTTAGGCTTAGGGTACGGCTTAGGGTACGGGTTCGGGGAGGGGTTCGGGTACGGCGTAGGGTATGGGTTAGGGTTAGGGTTAGGGTTAGTGTTAGGGTTAGGGCTCGGTTCAGGGTACGGGTTAGGATTAGGGTACGTGTTAGGGTTAGGGTAGGGGTTAGGGTTAGGGTACGTGTTAGGGTTAGGGTAGTTATTAAACCTATCCCACTCTCTAGATATCCGTTAGCACGTAAAGGAATATTATTTGGGGGTCCAGCCATGGAGAAGAGTTTAGACACTAGGATAAGATAAGGAACACACCCATTATAAAGAAATCACATTAGGATTCTCTTTTTAAGCTGTTCCTTCAAACACTAGTGCTTAGGAAATCTATTGGAGGCAGAAGCAGTCAAGGGTAGCCTAGGGTTAGGGTTAGGCTTAGGGCTAGGCTTAGGGTACGGCTTAGGGTACGGGTTCGGGGAGGGGTTCGGGTACGGCGTAGGGTATGGGTTAGGGTTAGGGTTAGGGTTAGTGTTAGGGTTAGGGCTCGGTTTAGGGTACGGGTTAGGATTAGGGTACGTGTTAGGGTTAGGGTAGGGGTTAGGGTTAGGGTACGCGTTAGGGTTAGGGTAGTTAGTAAACTATCCCACTCTCTAGATACCCCTTAGCACGTAAAGGAATATTATTTGGGGTCCAGCCATGGAGAAGAGTTTAGACACTAGGATAAGATAAGGAACACACCCATTATAAAGAAATCACATTAGGATTCTCTTTTTAAGCTGTTCCTTCAAACACTAGTGCTTAGGAAATCTATTGGAGGCAGAAGCAGTCAAGGGTAGCCTAGGGTTAGGGTTAGGCTTAGGGTTAGGCTTAGGGTACGGCTTAGGCTACGGGTTCGGGGAGGGGTTCGGGTACGGCGTAGGGTATGGGTTAGGGTTAGGGTTAGGGTTAGTGTTAGGGTTAGGGCTCGGTTTAGGGTACGGGTTAGGATTAGGGTACGTGTTAGGGTTAGGGTAGGGGTTAGGGTTAGGGTACGCGTTAGGGTTAGGGTAGTTATTAAACCTATCCCACTCTCTAGATACCCCTTAGCACGTAAAGGAATATTATTTGGGGGTCCAGCCATGGAGAAGAGTTTAGACACTAGGATAAGATAAGGAACACACCCATAATAAAGAAATCACATTAGGATTCTCTTTTTAAGCTGTTCCTTCAAACACTAGTGCTTAGGAAATCTGTTGGAGGCAGAAGCAGTCAAGGGTAGCCTAGGGTTAGGGTTAGGCTTAGGGTTAGGCTTAGGGTACGGCTTAGGGTACGGGTTTGGGGAGGGGTTCGGGTACGGTGTAGGGTATGGGTTAGGGTTAGGTTTAGGGTTAGTGTTAGGGTTAGGGCTCGGTTTAGGGTACGGGTTAGGATTAGGGTACGTGTTAGGGTTAGGGTAGGGGTTAGGGTTAGGGTACGCGTTAGGGTTAGGGTAGTTATTAAACCTATCCCACTCTCTAGATACCCCTTAGCACGTAAAGGAATATTATTTGCGGGTCCAGCCATGGAGAAGAGTTTAGACACTAGGATAAAATAAGGAACACATACATTATAAAGAAATCACATTAGGATTCTCTTTTTAAGCTGTTCCTTAAAACACTAGTGCTTAGGAAATCTATTGGAGGCAGAAGCAGTCAAGGGTAGCCTAGGGATAGGGTTAGGCTTAGGTTTAGGGTTAGGGTACGGCTTAGGGTAGGGGTTCGGGGAGGGGTTTGGGTACGGCGTAGGGTATGGGTTAGGGTTAGGGTTAGGGTTCGTGTTAGGGTTAGGGCTCGGTTTAGGGTACGGGTTAGGATTAGGGTAAGTGTTAGGGTTAGGGTAGGGGTTAGGGTTAGGGTACGCATTAGGGTTAGGGTAGTTATTAAACCTATCCCACTCTCTAGATACCCCTTAGCACGTAAAGGAATATTATTTGGGGGTCCAGCCATGGAGAAGAGTTTAGACACTAGGATAAGATAAGGAACACACCCATTATAAAGAAATCACATTAGGATTCTCTTTTTAAGCTGTTTCTTCAAACACTAGTGCTTAGGAAATCTATTGGAGGCAGAAGCAGTCAAGGGTAGCCTAGGGTTAGGGTTAGGCTTAGGGTTAGGCTTAGGGTACGGCTTAGGGTACGGGTTCGGGGAGGGGTTCGGGTACGGCGTAGGGTATGGGTTAGGGTTAGGGTTAGGGTTAGTGTTAGGGTTAGGGCTCGGTTCAGGGTACGGGTTAGGATTAGGGTACGTGTTAGGGTTAGGGTAGGGGTTAGTTAGGGTACGCGTTAGGGTTAGGGAAGTTATTAAACCTATCCCACTCTCTAGATACCCCTTAGCACGTAAAGGAATATTATTTGCGGGTCCAGCCATGGAGAAGAGTTTAGACACTAGGATAAAATAAGGAACACATACATTATAAAGAAATCACATTACGATTCTCTTTTTAAGTTGTTCCTTAAAACACTAGTGCTTAGGAAATCTATTGGAGGCAGAAGCAGTCAAGGGTAGCCTAGGGTTAGGGTTAGGCTTAGGGTTAGGGTTAGGGTACGGCTTAGGGTAGGGGTTCGGGGAGGGGTTCGGGTACGGCGTAGGGTATGGGTTAGGGTTAGGGTTAGGGTTCGTGTTAGGGTTAGGGCTCGGTTTAGGGTACGGGTTAGGATTAGGGTACGTGTTAGGGTTAGGGTAGGGGTTAGGGTTAGGGTACGCATTAGGGTTAGGGTAGTTAGTAAACCTATCCCACTCTCTAGATACCCCTTAGCACGTAAAGGAATATTATTTGCGGGTCCAGCCATGGAGAAGAGTTTAGACACTAGGATAAGATAAGGAACACACCCATTATAAAGAAATCACATTAGGATTCTCTTTTTAAGCTGTTCCTTCAAACACTAGTGCTTAGGAAATCTATTGGAGGCACAAGCAGTCAAGGGTAGCCTAGGGTTAGGGTTAGGCTTAGGGTTAGGCTTAGGGTACGGCTTAGGGTACGGGTTCGGGGAGGGGTTCGGGTACGGCGTAGGGTATGGGTTAGGGTTAGGGTTAGGGTTAGTGTTAGGGTTAGGGCTCGGTTTAGGGTACGGGTTAGGATTAGGGTACGTGTTAGGGTTAGGGTAGGGGTTAGGGTTAGGGTACGCGTTAGGGTTAGGGTAGTTAGTAAACCTATCCCACTCTCTAGATACCCCTTAGCACGTAAAGGAATATTATTTGGGGGTCCAGCCATGGAGAAGAGTTTAGACACTAGGATAAGATAAGGAACACACCCATTATAAAGAAATCACATTAGGATTCTGTTTTTAAGCCGTTCCTTAAAACACTAGTGCTTAGGAAATCTATTGGAGGCAGAAGCAGTCAAGGGTAGCCTAGGGTTAGGGTTAGGCTTAGGGTTAGGCTTAGGGTACGGCTTAGGGTACGGGTTCGGGGAGGGGTTCGGGTACGGCGTAGGGTATGGGTTAGGGTTAGGGTTAGGGTTAGTGTTAGGGTTAGGGCTCGGTTCAGGGTACGGGTTAGGATTAGGGTACGTGTTAGGGTTAGGGTAGGGGTTAGGGTTAGGGTACGTGTTAGGGTTAGGGTAGTTATTAAACCTATCCCACTCTCTAGATATCCGTTAGCACGTAAAGGAATATTATTTGGGGGTCCAGCCATGGAGAAGAGTTTAGACACTAGGATAAGATAAGGAACACACCCATTATAAAGAAATCACATTAGGATTCTCTTTTTAAGCTGTTCCTTCAAACACTAGTGCTTAGGAAATCTATTGGAGGCACAAGCAGTCAAGGGTAGCCTAGGGTTAGGGTTAGGCTTAGGGTTAGGCTTAGGGTACGGCTTAGGGTACGGGTTCGGGGAGGGGTTCGGGTACGGCGTAGGGTATGGTTTAGGGTTAGGGTTAGGGTTTGAGTTAGGGTTAGGGCTCGGTTTAGTGTACGGGTTAGGATTAGGGTACGTTTTAGGGTTAGGGTAGGGGTTAGGGATAGGGTACGCGTTAGGGTTAGGGTAGTTATTAAACCTATCCCACTCTCTAGATACCCCTTAGCATGTAAAGGAATATTATTTGGGGGTCCAGCCATGGAGAAGAGTTTAGACACTAGGATAAGATAAGGAACACACCCATTATAAACAAATCACATTAGGATTCTCTTTTTAAGCTGTTCCTTCAAACATTAGTGCTTAGGAAATCTGTTGGAGGCAGAAGCAGTCAAGGGTAGCCTAGGGTTAGGGTTAGGCTTAGGGTTAGGCTTAGGGTACGGCTTAGGGTACGGGTTTGGGGAGGGGTTCGGGTACGGTGTAGGGTATGGGTTAGGGTTAGGTTTAGGGTTAGTGTTAGGGTTAGGGCTCGGTTTAGGGTACGGGTTAGGATTAGGGTACGTGTTAGGGTTAGGGTAGGGGTTAGGGTTAGGGTACGCGTTAGGGTTAGGGTAGTTATTAAACCTATCCCACTCTCTAGATACCCCTTAGCACGTAAAGGAATATTATTTGCGGGTCCAGCCATGGAGAAGAGTTTAGACACTAGGATAAAATAAGGAACACATACATTATAAAGAAATCACATTAGGATTCTCTTTTTAAGCTGTTCCTTCAAACACTAGTGCTTAGAAAATCTATTGGAGGCAGAAGCAGTCAAGGGTAGCCTAGGGTTAGGGTTAGGCTTAGGGTTAGGGTTAGGGTACGGCTTAGGGTAGGGGTTCGGGGAGGGGTTCGGGTACGGCGTAGGGTATGGGTTAGGGTTAGGGTTAGGGTTCGTGTTAGGGTTAGGGCTCGGTTTAGGGTACGGGTTAGGATTAGGGTATGTGTTAGGGTTAGGGTAGGGGTTAGGGTTAGGGTACGCATTAGGGTTAGGGTAGTTAGTAAACCTATCCCACTCTCTAGATACCCCTTAGCACGTAAAGGAATATTATTTGCGGGTCCAGCCATGGAGAAGAGTTTAGACACTAGGATAAGATAAGGAACACACCCATTATAAAGAAATCACATTAGGATTCTCTTTTTAAGCTGTTCCTTCAAACACTAGTGCTTAGGAAATCTATTGGAGGCACAAGCAGTCAAGGGTAGCCTAGGGTTAGGGTTAGGCTTAGGGTTAGGCTTAGGGTACGGCTTAGGGTACGGGTTCGGGGAGGGGTTCGGGTACGGCGTAGGGTATGGTTTAGGGTTAGGGTTAGGGTTTGAGTTAGGGTTAGGGCTCGGTTTAGTGTACGGGTTAGGATTAGGGTACGTTTTAGGGTTAGGGTAGGGGTTAGGGTTAGGGTATGCGTTAGGGTTAGGGTAGTTATTAAACCTATCCCACTCTCTAGATACCCCTTAGCATGTAAAGGAATATTATTTGGGGGTCCAGCCATGGAGAAGAGTTTAGACACTAGGATAAGATAAGGAACACACCCATTATAAAGAAATCACATTAGGATTCTCTTTTTAAGCTGTTCCTTCAAACATTAGTGCTTAGGAAATCTGTTGGAGGCAGAAGCAGTCAAGGGTAGCCTAGGGATAGGGTTAGGCTTAGGGTTAGGCTTAGGGTACGGCTTAGGGTACGGGTTTGGGGAGGGGTTCGGGTACGGTGTAGGGTATGGGTTAGGGTTAGGTTTAGGGTTAGTGTTAGGGTTAGGGCTCGGTTTAGGGTACGGGTTAGGATTAGGGTACGTGTTAGGGTTAGGGTAGGGGTTAGGGTTAGGGTACGCGTTAGGGTTAGGGTAGTTATTAAACCTATCCCACTCTCTAGATACCCCTTAGCACGTAAAGGAATATTATTTGCGGGTCCAGCCATGGAGAAGAGTTTAGACACTAGGATAAAATAAGGAACACATACATTATAAAGAAATCACATTAGGATTCTCTTTTTAAGCTGTTCCTTCAAACACTAGTGCTTAGGAAATCTATTGGAGGCAGAAGCAGTCAAGGGTAGCCTAGGGTTAGGGTTAGGCTTAGGGTTAGGGTTAGGGTACGGCTTAGGGTAGGGGTTCGGGGAGGGGTTCGGGTACGGTGTAGGGTATGGGTTAGGGTTAGGGTTAGGGTTCGTGTTAGGGTTAGGGCTCGGTTTAGGGTACGGGTTAGGATTAGGGTACGTGTTAGGGTTAGGGTAGGGGTTAGGGTTAGGGTACGCATTAGGGTTAGGGTAGTTAGTAAACCTATCCCACTCTCTAGATACCCCTTAGCACGTAAAGGAATATTATTTGCGGGTCCAGCCATGGAGAAGAGTTTAGACACTAGGATAAGATAAGGAACACACCCATTATAAAGAAATCACATTAGGATTCTCTTTTTAAGCTGTTCCTTCAAACACTAGTGCTTAGGAAATCTATTGGAGGCAGAAGCAGTCAAGGGTAGCCTAGGGTTAGGGTTAGGCTTAGGGTTAGGGTTAGGGTACGGCTTAGGGTACGGGTTCGGGGAGGGGTTCGGGTACGGCGTAGGGTATGGGTTAGGGTTAGGGTTAGGGTTTGAGTTAGGGTTAGGGCTCGGTTTAGTGTACGGGTTAGGATTAGGGTACGTTTTAGGGTTAGGGTAGGGGTTAGGGTTAGGGTACGCGTTAGGGTTAGGGTAGTTATTAAACCTATCCCACTCTCTAGATACCCCTTAGCATGTAAAGGAATATTATTTGGGGGTCCAGCCATGGAGAAGAGTTTAGACACTAGGATAAGATAAGGAACACACCCATTATAAAGAAATCACATTAGGATTCTCTTTTTAAGCTGTTCCTTCAAACACTAGTGCTTAGGAAATCTATTGGAGGCAGAAGCACTCAAGTGTAGCCTAGGGTTAGGGTTAGGCTTAGGGTTAGGCTTAGGGTACGGCTTAGGGTACGGGTTCGGGGAGGGGTTCGGGTACGGCGTAGGGTATGGGTTAGGGTTAGGGTTAGGGTTAGTGTTAGGGTTAGGGCTCGGTTTAGGGTACGGGTTAGGATTAGGGTACGTGTTAGGGTTAGGGTAGGGGTTAGGGTTAGGGTACGCGTTAGGGTTAGGGTAGTTATTAAACCTATCCCACTCTCTAGATACCCCTTAGCACGTAAAGGAATATTATTTGCGGGTCAAGCCATGGAGAAGAGTTTAGACACTAGGATAAAATAAGGAACACACCCATTATAAAGAAATCACATTAGGATTCTCTTTTTAAGCTGTTCCTTCAAACACTAGTGCTTAGGAAATCTATTGGAGGCACAAGCAGTCAAGGGTAGCCTAGGGTTAGGGTTAGGCTTAGGGTTAGGCTTAGGGTACGGCTTAGGGTACGGGTTCGGGGAGGGGTTCGGGTATGGCGTAGGGTATGGGTTAGGGTTAGGGTTAGGGTTAGTGTTAGGGTTAGGGCTCGGTTTAGGGTACGGGTTAGGATTAGGGTACGTGTTAGGGTTAGGGTAGGGGTTAGGGTTAGGGTACGCGTTAGGGTTAGGGTAGTTAGTAAACCTATCCCACTCTCTAGATACCCCTTAGCACGTAAAGGAATATTATTTGGGGGTCCAGCCATGGAGAAGAGTTTAGACACTAGGATAAGATAAGGAACACACCCATTATAAAGAAATCACATTAGGATTCTGTTTTTAAGCCGTTCCTTAAAACACTAGTGCTTAGGAAATCTATTGGAGGCAGAAGCAGTCAAGGGTAGCCTAGGGTTAGGGTTAGGCTTAGGGTACGGCTTAGGGTACGGGTTCGGGGAGGGGTTCGGGTACGGCGTAGGGTATGGGTTAGGGTTAGGGTTAGGGTTAGTGTTAGGGTTAGGGCTCGGTTCAGGGTACGGGTTAGGATTAGGGTACGTGTTAGGGTTAGGGTAGGGGTTAGGGTTAGGGTACGTGTTAGGGTTAGGGTAGTTATTAAACCTATCCCACTCTCTAGATATCCGTTAGCACGTAAAGGAATATTATTTGGGGGTCCAGCCATGGAGAAGAGTTTAGACACTAGGATAAGATAAGGAACACACCCATTATAAAGAAATCACATTAGGATTCTCTTTTTAAGCTGTTCCTTCAAACACTAGTGCTTAGGAAATCTATTGGAGGCACAAGCAGTCAAGGGTAGCCTAGGGTTAGGGTTAGGCTTAGGGCTAGGCTTAGGGTACGGCTTAGGGTACGGGTTCGGGGAGGGGTTCGGGTACGGCGTAGGGTATGGGTTAGGGTTAGGGTTAGGGTTAGTGTTAGGGTTAGGGCTCGGTTTAGGGTACGGGTTAGGATTAGGGTACGTGTTAGGGTTAGGGTAGGGGTTAGGGTTAGGGTACGCGTTAGGGTTAGGGTAGTTAGTAAACCTATCCCACTCTCTAGATACCCCTTAGCACGTAAAGGAATATTATTTGGGGGTCCAGCCATGGAGAAGAGTTTAGACACTAGGATAAGATAAGGAACACACCCATTATAAAGAAATCACATTAGGATTCTCTTTTTAAGCTGTTCCTTCAAACACTAGTGCTTAGGAAATCTATTGGAGGCAGAAGCAGTCAAGGGTAGCCTAGGGTTAGGGTTAGGCTTAGGGTTAGGCTTAGGGTACGGCTTAGGCTACGGGTTCGGGGAGGGGTTCGGGTACGGCGTAGGGTATGGGTTAGGGTTAGGGTTAGGGTTAGTGTTAGGGTTAGGGCTCGGTTTAGGGTACGGGTTAGGATTAGGGTACGTGTTAGGGTTAGGGTAGGGGTTAGGGTTAGGGTACGCGTTAGGGTTAGGGTAGTTATTAAACCTATCCCACTCTCTAGATACCCCTTAGCACGTAAAGGAATATTATTTGGGGGTCCAGCCATGGAGAAGAGTTTAGACACTAGGATAAGATAAGGAACACACCCATAATAAAGAAATCACATTAGGATTCTCTTTTTAAGCTGTTCCTTCAAACAGTAGTGCTTAGGAAATCTGTTGGAGGCAGAAGCAGTCAAGGGTAGCCTAGGGTTAGGGTTAGGCTTAGGGTTAGGCTTAGGGTACGGCTTAGGGTACGGGTTTGGGGAGGGGTTCGGGTACGGTGTAGGGTATGGGTTAGGGTTAGGTTTAGGGTTAGTGTTAGGGTTAGGGCTCGGTTTAGGGTACGGGTTAGGATTAGGGTACGTGTTAGGGTTAGGGTAGGGGTTAGGGTTAGGGTACGCGTTAGGGTTAGGGTAGTTATTAAACCTATCCCACTCTCTAGATACCCCTTAGCACGTAAAGGAATATTATTTGCGGGTCCAGCCATGGAGAAGAGTTTAGACACTAGGATAAAATAAGGAACACATACATTATAAAGAAATCACATTAGGATTCTCTTTTTAAGCTGTTCCTTAAAACACTAGTGCTTAGGAAATCTATTGGAGGCAGAAGCAGTCAAGGGTAGCCTAGGGTTAGGGTTAGGCTTAGGTTTAGGGTTAGGGTACGGCTTAGGGTAGGGGTTCGGGGAGGGGTTTGGGTACGGCGTAGGGTATGGGTTAGGGTTAGGGTTAGGGTTCGTGTTAGGGTTAGGGCTCGGTTTAGGGTACGGGTTAGGATTAGGGTACGTGTTAGGGTTAGGGTAGGGGTTAGGGTTAGGGTACGCATTAGGGTTAGGGTAGTTAGTAAACCTATCCCACTCTCTAGATACCCCTTAGCACGTAAAGGAATATTATTTGCGGGTCCAGCCATGGAGAAGAGTTTAGACACTAGGATAAGATAAGGAACACACCCATTATAAAGAAATCACATTAGGATTCTCTTTTTAAGCTGTTCCTTCAAACACTAGTGCTTAGGAAATCTATTGGAGGCACAAGCAGTCAAGGGTAGCCTAGGGTTAGGGTTAGGCTTAGGGTTAGGCTTAGGGTACGGCTTAGGGTACGGGTTCGGGGAGGGGTTCGGGTACGGCGTAGGGTATGGGTTAGGGTTAGGGTTAGGGTTAGTGTTAGGGTTAGGGCTCGGTTTAGGGTACGGGTTAGGATTAGGGTACGTGTTAGGGTTAGGGTAGGGGTTAGGGTTAGGGTACGCGTTAGGGTTAGGGTAGTTAGTAAACCTATCCCACTCTCTAGATACCCCTTAGCACGTAAAGGAATATTATTTGGGGGTCCAGCCATGGAGAAGAGTTTAGACACTAGGATAAGATAAGGAACACACCCATTATAAAGAAATCACATTAGGATTCTGTTTTTAAGCCGTTCCTTAAAACACTAGTGCTTAGGAAATCTATTGGAGGCAGAAGCAGTCAAGGGTAGCCTAGGGTTAGGGTTAGGCTTAGGGTTAGGCTTAGGGTACGGCTTAGGGTACGGGTTCGGGGAGGGGTTCGGGTACGGCGTAGGGTATGGGTTAGGGTTAGGGTTAGGGTTAGTGTTAGGGTTAGGGCTCGGTTCAGGGTACGGGTTAGGATTAGGGTACGTGTTAGGGTTAGGGTAGGGGTTAGGGTTAGGGTACGTGTTAGGGTTAGGGTAGTTATTAAACCTATCCCACTCTCTAGATATCCGTTAGCACGTAAAGGAATATTATTTGGGGGTCCAGCCATGGAGAAGAGTTTAGACACTAGGATAAGATAAGGAACACACCCATTATAAAGAAATCACATTAGGATTCTCTTTTTAAGCTGTTCCTTCAAACACTAGTGCTTAGGAAATCTATTGGAGGCACAAGCAGTCAAGGGTAGCCTAGGGTTAGGGTTAGGCTTAGGGCTAGGCTTAGGGTACGGCTTAGGGTACGGGTTCGGGGAGGGGTTCGGGTACGGCGTAGGGTATGGGTTAGGGTTAGGGTTAGGGTTAGTGTTAGGGTTAGGGCTCGGTTTAGGGTACGGGTTAGGATTAGGGTACGTGTTAGGGTTAGGGTAGGGGTTAGGGTTAGGGTACGCGTTAGGGTTAGGGTAGTTAGTAAACCTATCCCACTCTCTAGATACCCCTTAGCACGTAAAGGAATATTATTTGGGGGTCCAGCCATGGAGAAGAGTTTAGACACTAGGATAAGATAAGGAACACACCCATTATAAAGAAATCACATTAGGATTCTCTTTTTAAGCTGTTCCTTCAAACACTAGTGCTTAGGAAATCTATTGGAGGCAGAAGCAGTCAAGGGTAGCCTAGGGTTAGGGTTAGGCTTAGGGTTAGGCTTAGGGTACGGCTTAGGCTACGGGTTCGGGGAGGGGTTCGGGTACGGCGTAGGGTATGGGTTAGGGTTAGGGTTAGGGTTAGTGTTAGGGTTAGGGCTCGGTTTAGGGTACGGGTTAGGATTAGGGTACGTGTTAGGGTTAGGGTAGGGGTTAGGGTTAGGGTACGCGTTAGGGTTAGGGTAGTTATTAAACCTATCCCACTCTCTAGATACCCCTTAGCACGTAAAGGAATATTATTTGGGGGTCCAGCCATGGAGAAGAGTTTAGACACTAGGATAAGATAAGGAACACACCCATAATAAAGAAATCACATTAGGATTCTCTTTTTAAGCTGTTCCTTCAAACACTAGTGCTTAGGAAATCTGTTGGAGGCAGAAGCAGTCAAGGGTAGCCTAGGGTTAGGGTTAGGCTTAGGGTTAGGCTTAGGGTACGGCTTAGGGTACGGGTTTGGGGAGGGGTTCGGGTACGGTGTAGGGTATGGGTTAGGGTTAGGTTTAGGGTTAGTGTTAGGGTTAGGGCTCGGTTTAGGGTACGGGTTAGGATTAGGGTACGTGTTAGGGTTAGGGTAGGGGTTAGGGTTAGGGTACGCGTTAGGGTTAGGGTAGTTATTAAACCTATCCCACTCTCTAGATACCCCTTAGCACGTAAAGGAATATTATTTGCGGGTCCAGCCATGGAGAAGAGTTTAGACACTAGGATAAAATAAGGAACACATACATTATAAAGAAATCACATTAGGATTCTCTTTTTAAGCTGTTCCTTAAAACACTAGTGCTTAGGAAATCTATTGGAGGCAGAAGCAGTCAAGGGTAGCCTAGGGTTAGGGTTAGGCTTAGGTTTAGGGTTAGGGTACGGCTTAGGGTAGGGGTTCGGGGAGGGGTTTGGGTACGGCGTAGGGTATGGGTTAGGGTTAGGGTTAGGGTTCGTGTTAGGGTTAGGGCTCGGTTTAGGGTACGGGTTAGGATTAGGGTAAGTGTTAGGGTTAGGGTAGGGGTTAGGGTTAGGGTACGCATTAGGGTTAGGGTAGTTATTAAACCTATCCCACTCTCTAGATACCCCTTAGCACGTAAAGGAATATTATTTGGGGGTCCAGCCATGGAGAAGAGTTTAGACACTAGGATAAGATAAGGAACACACCCATTATAAAGAAATCACATTAGGATTCTCTTTTTAAGCTGTTTCTTCAAACACTAGTGCTTAGGAAATCTATTGGAGGCAGAAGCAGTCAAGGGTAGCCTAGGGTTAGGGTTAGGCTTAGGGTTAGGCTTAGGGTACGGCTTAGGGTACGGGTTCGGGGAGGGGTTCGGGTACGGCGTAGGGTATGGGTTAGGGTTAGGGTTAGGGTTAGTGTTAGGGTTAGGGCTCGGTTCAGGGTACGGGTTAGGATTAGGGTACGTGTTAGGGTTAGGGTAGGGGTTAGTTAGGGTACGCGTTAGGGTTAGGGAAGTTATTAAACCTATCCCACTCTCTAGATACCCCTTAGCACGTAAAGGAATATTATTTGCGGGTCCAGCCATGGAGAAGAGTTTAGACACTAGGATAAAATAAGGAACACATACATTATAAAGAAATCACATTAGGATTCTCTTTTTAAGTTGTTCCTTAAAACACTAGTGCTTAGGAAATCTATTGGAGGCAGAAGCAGTCAAGGGTAGCCTAGGGTTAGGGTTAGGCTTAGGGTTAGGGTTAGGGTACGGCTTAGGGTAGGGGTTCGGGGAGGGGTTCGGGTACGGCGTAGGGTATGGGTTAGGGTTAGGGTTAGGGTTCGTGTTAGGGTTAGGGCTCGGTTTAGGGTACGGGTTAGGATTAGGGTACGTGTTAGGGTTAGGGTAGGGGTTAGGGTTAGGGTACGCATTAGGGTTAGGGTAGTTAGTAAACCTATCCCACTCTCTAGATACCCCTTAGCACGTAAAGGAATATTATTTGCGGGTCCAGCCATGGAGAAGAGTTTAGACACTAGGATAAGATAAGGAACACACCCATTATAAAGAAATCACATTAGGATTCTCTTTTTAAGCTGTTCCTTCAAACACTAGTGCTTAGGAAATCTATTGGAGGCACAAGCAGTCAAGGGTAGCCTAGGGTTAGGGTTAGGCTTAGGGTTAGGCTTAGGGTACGGCTTAGGGTACGGGTTCGGGGAGGGGTTCGGGTACGGCGTAGGGTATGGTTTAGGGTTAGGGTTAGGGTTTGAGTTAGGGTTAGGGCTCGGTTTAGTGTACGGGTTAGGATTAGGGTACGTTTTAGGGTTAGGGTACGGGTTAGGGTTAGGGTATGCGTTAGGGTTAGGGTAGTTATTAAACCTATCCCACTCTCTAGATACCCCTTAGCATGTAAAGGAATATTATTTGGGGGTCCAGCCATGGAGAAGAGTTTAGACACTAGGATAAGATAAGGAACACACCCATTATAAAGAAATCACATTAGGATTCTCTTTTTAAGCTGTTCCTTCAAACATTAGTGCTTAGGAAATCTGTTGGAGGCAGAAGCAGTCAAGGGTAGCCTAGGGTTAGGGTTAGGCTTAGGGTTAGGCTTAGGGTACGGCTTAGGGTACGGGTTTGGGGAGGGGTTCGGGTACGGTGTAGGGTATGGGTTAGGGTTAGGTTTAGGGTTAGTGTTAGGGTTAGGGCTCGGTTTAGGGTACGGGTTAGGATTAGGGTACGTGTTAGGGATAGGGTAGGGGTTAGGTTTAGGGTACGCGTTAGGGTTAGGGTAGTTATTAAACCTATCCCACTCTCTAGATACCCCTTAGCACGTAAAGGAATATTATTTGCGGGTCCAGCCATGGAGAAGAGTTTAGACACTAGGATAAAATAAGGAACACATACATTATAAAGAAATCACATTAGGATTCTCTTTTTAAGCTGTTCCTTCAAACACTAGTGCTTAGGAAATCTATTGGAGGCAGAAGCAGTCAAGGGTAGCCTAGGGTTAGGGTTAGGCTTAGGGTTAGGGTTAGGGTACGGCTTAGGGTAGGGGTTCGGGGAGGGGTTCGGGTACGGTGTAGGGTATGGGTTAGGGTTAGGGTTAGGGTTCGTGTTAGGGTTAGGGCTCGGTTTAGGGTACGGGTTAGGATTAGGGTACGTGTTAGGGTTAGGGTAGGGGTTAGGGTTAGGGTACGCATTAGGGTTAGGGTAGTTAGTAAACCTATCCCACTCTCTAGATACCCCTTAGCACGTAAAGGAATATTATTTGCGGGTCCAGCCATGGAGAAGAGTTTAGACACTAGGATAAGATAAGGAACACACCCATTATAAAGAAATCACATTAGGATTCTCTTTTTAAGCTGTTCCTTCAAACACTAGTGCTTAGGAAATCTATTGGAGGCAGAAGCAGTCAAGGGTAGCCTAGGGTTAGGGTTAGGCTTAGGGTTAGGGTTAGGGTACGGCTTAGGGTACGGGTTCGGGGAGGGGTTCGGGTACGGCGTAGGGTATGGGTTAGGGTTAGGGTTAGGGTTCGTGTTAGGGTTAGGGCTCGGTTTAGGGTACGGGTTAGGATTAGGGTACGTGTTAGGGTTAGGGTAGGGGTTAGGGTTAGGGTACGCATTAGGGTTAGGGTAGTTAGTAAACCTATCCCACTCTCTAGATACCCCTTAGCACGTAAAGGAATATTATTTGCGGGTCCAGCCATGGAGAAGAGTTTAGACACTAGGATAAGATAAGGAACACACCCATTATAAAGAAATCACATTAGGATTCTCTTTTTAAGCTGTTCCTTCAAACACTAGTGCTTAGGAAATCTATTGGAGGCACAAGCAGTCAAGGGTAGCCTAGGGTTAGGGTTAGGCTTAGGGTTAGGCTTAGGGTACGGCTTAGGGTACGGGTTCGGGGAGGGGTTCGGGTACGGCGTAGGGTATGGTTTAGGGTTAGGGTTAGGGTTTGAGTTAGGGTTAGGGCTCGGTTTAGTGTACGGGTTAGGATTAGGGTACGTTTTAGGGTTAGGGTAGGGGTTAGGGTTAGGGTATGCGTTAGGGTTAGGGTAGTTATTAAACGTATCCCACTCTCTAGATACCCCTTAGCATGTAAAGGAATATTATTTGGGGGTCCAGCCATGGAGAAGAGTTTAGACACTAGGATAAGATAAGGAACACACCCATTATAAAGAAATCACATTAGGATTCTCTTTTTAAGCTGTTCCTTCAAACATTAGTGCTTAGGAAATCTGTTGGAGGCAGAAGCAGTCAAGGGTAGCCTAGGGTTAGGGTTAGGCTTAGGGTTAGGCTTAGGGTACGGCTTAGGGTACGGGTTTGGGGAGGGGTTCGGGTACGGTGTAGGGTATGGGTTAGGGTTAGGTTTAGGGTTAGTGTTAGGGTTAGGGCTCGGTTTAGGGTACGGGTTAGGATTAGGGTACGTGTTAGGGTTAGGGTAGGGGTTAGGGTTAGGGTACGCGTTAGGGTTAGGGTAGTTATTAAACCTATCCCACTCTCTAGATACCCCTTAGCACGTAAAGGAATATTATTTGCGGGTCCAGCCATGGAGAAGAGTTTAGACACTAGGATAAAATAAGGAACACATACATTATAAAGAAATCACATTAGGATTCTCTTTTTAAGCTGTTCCTTCAAACACTAGTGCTTAGGAAATCTATTGGAGGCAGAAGCAGTCAAGGGTAGCCTAGGGTTAGGGTTAGGCTTAGGGTTAGGGTTAGGGTACGGCTTAGGGTAGGGGTTCGGGGAGGGGTTCGGGTACGGTGTAGGGTATGGGTAAGGGTTAGGGTTAGGGTTCGTGTTAGGGTTAGGGCTCGGTTTAGGGTACGGGTTAGGATTAGGGTACGTGTTAGGGTTAGGGTAGGGGTTAGGGTTAGGGTACGCATTAGGGTTAGGGTAGTTAGTAAACCTATCCCACTCTCTAGATACCCCTTAGCACGTAAAGGAATATTATTTGCGGGTCCAGCCATGGAGAAGAGTTTAGACACTAGGATAAGATAAGGAACACACCCATTATAAAGAAATCACATTAGGATTCTCTTTTTAAGCTGTTCCTTCAAACACTAGTGCTTAGGAAATCTATTGGAGGCAGAAGCAGTCAAGGGTAGCCTAGGGTTAGGGTTAGGCTTAGGGTTAGGGTTAGGGTACGGCTTAGGGTACGGGTTCGGGGAGGGGTTCGGGTACGGCGTAGGGTATGGGTTAGGGTTAGGGTTAGGGTTTGAGTTAGGGTTAGGGCTCGGTTTAGTGTACGGGTTAGGATTAGGGTACGTTTTAGGGTTAGGGTAGGGGTTAGGGTTAGGGTACGCGTTAGGGTTAGGGTAGTTATTAAACATATCCCACTCTCTAGATACCCCTTAGCATGTAAAGGAATATTATTTGGGGGTCCAGCCATGGAGAAGAGTTTAGACACTAGGATAAGATAAGGAACACACCCATTATAAAGAAATCACATTAGGATTCTCTTTTTAAGCTGTTCCTTCAAACACTAGTGCTTAGGAAATCTATTGGAGGCAGAAGCACTCAAGTGTAGCCTAGGGTTAGGGTTAGGCTTAGGGTTAGGCTTAGGGTACGGCTTAGGGTACGGGTTCGGGGAGGGGTTCGGGTACGGCGTAGGGTATGGGTTAGGGTTAGGGTTAGGGTTAGTGTTAGGGTTAGGGCTCGGTTTAGGGTACGGGTTAGGATTAGGGTACGTGTTAGGGTTAGGGTAGGGGTTAGGGTTAGGGTACGCGTTAGGGTTAGGGTAGTTATTAAACCTATCCCACTCTCTAGATACCCCTTAGCACGTAAAGGAATATTATTTGGGGGTCCAGCCATGGAGAAGAGTTTAGACACTAGGATAAGATAAGGAACACACCCATTATAAAGAAATCACATTAGGATTCTCTTTTTAAGCTGTTCCTTCAAACACTAGTGCTTAGGAAATCTATTGGAGGCACAAGCAGTCAAGGGTAGCCTAGGGTTAGGGTTAGGCTTAGGGTTAGGCTTAGGGTACGGCTTAGGGTACGGGTTCGGGGAGGGGTTCGGGTACGGCGTAGGGTATGGGTTAGGGTTAGGGTTAGGGTTAGTGTTAGGGTTAGGGCTCGGTTTAGGGTACGGGTTAGGATTAGGGTACGTGTTAGGGTTAGGGTAGGGGTTAGGGTTAGGGTACGCGTTAGGGTTAGGGTAGTTAGTAAACCTATCCCACTCTCTAGATACCCCTTAGCACGTAAAGGAATATTATTTGGGGGTCCAGCCATGGAGAAGAGTTTAGACACTAGGATAAGATAAGGAACACACCCATTATAAAGAAATCACATTAGGATTCTGTTTTTAAGCCGTTCCTTAAAACACTAGTGCTTAGGAAATCTATTGGAGGCAGAAGCAGTCAAGGGTAGCCTAGGGTTAGGGTTAGGCTTAGGGTTAGGCTTAGGGTACGGCTTAGGGTACGGGTTCGGGGAGGGGTTCGGGTACGGCGTAGGGTATGGGTTAGGGTTAGGGTTAGGGTTAGTGTTAGGGTTAGGGCTCGGTTCAGGGTACGGGTTAGGATTAGGGTACGTGTTAGGGTTAGGGTAGGGGTTAGGGTTAGGGTACGTGTTAGGGTTAGGGTAGTTATTAAACCTATCCCACTCTCTAGATATCCGTTAGCACGTAAAGGAATATTATTTGGGGGTCCAGCCATGGAGAAGAGTTTAGACACTAGGATAAGATAAGGAACACACCCGTTATAAAGAAATCACATTAGGATTCTCTTTTTAAGCTGTTCCTTCAAACACTAGTGCTTAGGAAATCTATTGGAGGCACAAGCAGTCAAGGGTAGCCTAGGGTTAGGGTTAGGCTTAGGGCTAGGCTTAGGGTACGGCTTAGGGTACGGGTTCGGGGAGGGGTTCGGGTACGGCGTAGGGTATGGGTTAGGGTTAGGGTTAGGGTTAGTGTTAGGGTTAGGGCTCGGTTTAGGGTACGGGTTAGGATTAGGGTACGTGTTAGGGTTAGGGTAGGGGTTAGGGTTAGGGTACGCGTTAGGGTTAGGGTAGTTAGTAAACCTATCCCACTCTCTAGATACCCCTTAGCACGTAAAGGAATATTATTTGGGGGTCCAGCCATGGAGAAGAGTTTAGACACTAGGATAAGATAAGGAACACACCCATTATAAAGAAATCACATTAGGATTCTCTTTTTAAGCTGTTCCTTCAAACACTAGTGCTTAGGAAATCTATTGGAGGCAGAAGCAGTCAAGGGTAGCCTAGGGTTAGGGTTAGGCTTAGGGTTAGGCTTAGGGTACGGCTTAGGCTACGGGTTCGGGGAGGGGTTCGGGTACGGCGTAGGGTATGGTTTAGGGTTAGGGTTAGGGTTTGAGTTAGGGTTAGGGCTCGGTTTAGTGTACGGGTTAGGATTAGGGTACGTTTTAGGGTTAGGGTAGGGGTTAGGGTTAGGGTATGCGTTAGGGTTAGGGTAGTTATTAAACGTATCCCACTCTCTAGATACCCCTTAGCATGTAAAGGAATATTATTTGGGGGTCCAGCCATGGAGAAGAGTTTAGACACTAGGATAAGATAAGGAACACACCCATTATAAAGAAATCACATTAGGATTCTCTTTTTAAGCTGTTCCTTCAAACATTAGTGCTTAGGAAATCTGTTGGAGGCAGAAGCAGTCAAGGGTAGCCTAGGGTTAGGGTTAGGCTTAGGGTTAGGCTTAGGGTACGGCTTAGGGTACGGGTTTGGGGAGGGGTTCGGGTACGGTGTAGGGTATGGGTTAGGGTTAGGTTTAGGGTTAGTGTTAGGGTTAGGGCTCGGTTTAGGGTACGGGTTAGGATTAGGGTACGTGTTAGGGTTAGGGTAGGGGTTAGGGTTAGGGTACGCATTAGGGTTAGGGTAGTTATTAAACCTATCCCACTCTCTAGATACCCCTTAGCACGTAAAGGAATATTATTTGCGGGTCCAGCCATGGAGAAGAGTTTAGACACTAGGATAAAATAAGGAACACATACATTATAAAGAAATCACATTAGGATTCTCTTTTTAAGCTGTTCCTTCAAACACTAGTGCTTAGGAAATCTATTGGAGGCAGAAGCAGTCAAGGGTAGCCTAGGGTTAGGGTTAGGCTTAGGGTTAGGGTTAGGGTACGGCTTAGGGTAGGGGTTCGGGGAGGGGTTCGGGTACGGTGTAGGGTATGGGTTAGGGTTAGGGTTAGGGTTCGTGTTAGGGTTAGGGCTCGGTTTAGGGTACGGGTTAGGATTAGGGTACGTGTTAGGGTTAGGGTAGGGGTTAGGGTTAGGGTACGCATTAGGGTTAGGGTAGTTAGTAAACCTATCCCACTCTCTAGATACCCCTTAGCACGTAAAGGAATATTATTTGCGGGTCCAGCCATGGAGAAGAGTTTAGACACTAGGATAAGATAAGGAACACACCCATTATAAAGAAATCACATTAGGATTCTCTTTTTAAGCTGTTCCTTCAAACACTAGTGCTTAGGAAATCTATTGGAGGCACAAGCAGTCAAGGGTAGCCTAGGGTTAGGGTTAGGCTTAGGGTTAGGGTTAGGGTACGGCTTAGGGTACGGGTTCGGGGAGGGGTTCGGGTACGGCGTAGGGTATGGGTTAGGGTTAGGGTTAGGGTTTGAGTTAGGGTTAGGGCTCGGTTTAGTGTACGGGTTAGGATTAGGGTACGTTTTAGGGTTAGGGTAGGGGTTAGGGTTAGGGTACGCGTTAGGGTTAGGGTAGTTATTAAACATATCCCACTCTCTAGATACCCCTTAGCATGTAAAGGAATATTATTTGGGGGTCCAGCCATGGAGAAGAGTTTAGACACTAGGATAAGATAAGGAACACACCCATTATAAAGAAATCACATTAGGATTCTCTTTTTAAGCTGTTCCTTCAAACACTAGTGCTTAGGAAATCTATTGGAGGCAGAAGCACTCAAGTGTAGCCTAGGGTTAGGGTTAGGCTTAGGGTTAGGCTTAGGGTACGGCTTAGGGTACGGGTTCGGGGAGGGGTTCGGGTACGGCGTAGGGTATGGGTTAGGGTTAGGGTTAGGGTTAGTGTTAGGGTTAGGGCTCGGTTTAGGGTACGGGTTAGGATTAGGGTACGTGTTAGGGTTAGGGTAGGGGTTAGGGTTAGGGTACGCGTTAGGGTTAGGGTAGTTAGTAAACCTATCCCACTCTCTAGATACCCCTTAGCACGTAAAGGAATATTATTTGGGGGTCCAGCCATGGAGAAGAGTTTAGACACTAGGATAAGATAAGGAACACACCCATTATAAAGAAATCACATTAGGATTCTCTTTTTATGCTGTTCCTTAAAACACTAGTGCTTAGGAAATCTATTGGAGGCAGAAGCAGTCAAGGGTAGCCTAGGGTTAGGGTTAGGCTTAGGGTTAGGCTTAGGGTACGGCTTAGGGTACGGATTCGGGGAGGGGTGCGGGTACGGCGTAGGGTATGGGTTAGGGTTAGGGTTAGGGTTAGTGATAGGGTTAGGGCTCGGGTTAGGGTACGGGTTAGGATTAGGGTACGTGTTAGGGTTAGGGTAGGGGTTAGGGTTAGGGTACGCGATAGGGTTAGGGTAGTTATTAAACCTATCCCACTCTCTAGATACCCCTTAGCACGTAAAGTAATATTATATGGGGGTCCAGCCATGGAGAAGAGTTTAGACACTGGGATAAGATAAGGAACACACCCATTATAAAGAAATCACATTAGGATTCTCTTTTTAAGCTGTTTCTTAAAACACTAGTGCTTAGGAAATCTATTGGAGGCAGAAGCAGTCAAGGGTAGCCTAGGGTTAGGGTTAGGCTTAGGGTTAGGCTTAGGGTACGGCTTAGGGTACGGGTTCGGGGAGGGGTGCGGGTACGGCGTAGGGTATGGGTTAGGGTTAGGGTTAGGGTTAGTGTTAGGGTTAGGGCTCGGTTTAGGGTACGGGTTAGGATTAGGGTACGTGTTAGGGTTAGGGTAGGGGTTAGGGTTAGGGTACGTGTTAGGGTTAGGGTAGTTATTAAACCTATCCCACTCTCTAGACACTCCTTAGCACGTAAAGGAATATTATTTGGGGGTCCAGCCATGGAGAAGAGTTTAGACACTGGGATAAGGAACACACCCATTACAAAGAAATCACATTAGGATTCTCTTTTTATGCTGTTCCTTAAAACACTAGTGCTTAGGAAATCTATTGGAGGCAGAAGCAGTCAAGGGTAGCCTAGGGTTAGCGTTAGGCTTAGGGTTAGGGTTAGGGTACGGCTTAGGTTACGGATTTGGGGAGGGGTGCGGGTACGGCGTAGGGTATGGGTTAGGGTTAGGGTTAGGGTTAGTGATAGGGTTAGGGCTCGGTCTAAGGTACGGGTTAGGAATAGGGTACGTGTTAGGGTTAGGGTAGGGGTTAGGGTTAGGATAAGCGTTAGGGTTAGGGTAGTTATTAAACCTATCCCACTCTCTAGATACCCCTTAGCACGTAAAGGAATATTATTTGGGGGTCCAGCCATGGAGAAGAGTTTAGACACTGGGATAAGATAAGGAACACACCCATTATAAAGAAATCACATTAGGATTCTCTTTTTAAGCTGTTCCTTAAAACACTAGTGCTTAGGAAATCTATTGGAGGCAGAAGCAGTCAAGGGTAGCCTAGGGTTAGGGTTAGGCTTAGGGTTAGGCTTAGGGTACGGCTTAGGGTACGGATTCGGGGAGGGGTGCGGGTACGGCGTAGGGTATGGGTTAGGGTTAGGGTTAGGGTTAGTGATAGGGTTAGGGCTCGGGTTAGGGTACGGGTTAGGATTAGGGTACGTGTTAGGGTTAGGGTAGGGGTTAGGGTTAGGGTACGCGATAGGGTTAGGGTAGTTATTAAACCTATCCCACTCTCTAGATACCCCTTAGCACGTAAAGTAATATTATATGGGGGTCCAGCCATGGAGAAGAGTTTAGACACTGGGATAAGATAAGGAACACACCCATTATAAAGAAATCACATTAGGATTCTCTTTTTAAGCTGTTTCTTAAAACACTAGTGCTTAGGAAATCTATTGGAGGCAGAAGCAGTCAAGGGTAGCCTAGGGTTAGGGTTAGGCTTAGGGTTAGGCTTAGGGTACGGCTTAGGGTACGGGTTCGGGGAGGGGTGCGGGTACGGCGTAGGGTATGGGTTAGGGTTAGGGTTAGGGTTAGTGTTAGGGTTAGGGCTCGGTTTAGGTTACGGATTAGGAATAGGGTACGTGTTAGGGTTAGGGTAGGGGTTAGGGTTAGGGTACGTGTTAGGGTTAGGGTAGTTATTAAACCTATCCCACTCTCTAGACACCCCTTAGCACGTAAAGGAATATTATTTGGGGCTCCAGCCATGCAGAAGAGTTTAGACACTGGGATAAGATAAGGAACACACCCATTATAAAGAAATCACATTAGGATTCTCTTTTTAAGCTGTTCCTTAAAACATTAGTGCTTAGGAAATCTATTGGAGGCAGAAGCAGTCAAGGGTAGCCTAGGGTTAGGGTTAGGCTTAGGGTAAGGCTTAGGGTACGGCTTAGGGTACGGGTTCGGGGAGAGGTGCGGGTACGGCGTAGGGTATGGGTTAGGGTTAGGGTTAGGGTTAGTGTTAGGGTTAGGGCTCGGTTTAGGGTACGGGTTAGGATTAGGGTACGTGTTAGGGTTAGGGTAGGGGTTAGGGTTAGGGTACGCGTTAGGGTTAGGGTAGTTATTAAACCTATCCCACTCTCTAGATACCCCTTAGCACGTAAAGGAATATTATTTGGGGGTCCAGCCATGGAGAAGAGTTTAGACACTAGGATAAGATAAGGAACACACCCATTATAAAGAAATCACATTAGGATTCTCTTTTTATGCTGTTCCTTAAAACACTAGTGCTTAGGAAATCTATTGGAGGCAGAAGCAGTCAAGGGTAGCCTAGGGTTAGGGTTAGGCTTAGGGTTAGGCTTAGGGTACGGCTTAGGATACGGGTTCGGGGAGGGGTGCGGGTACGGCGTAGGGTATGGGTTAGGGTTAGGGTTAGGGTTAGTGTTAGGGTTAGGGCTCGGTTCAGGGTACGGGTTAGGATTAGGGTACGTGTTAGGGTTAGGGTAGGGGTTAGGGTTAGGGTACGTGTTAGGGTTAGGGTAGTTATTAAACCTATCCCACTCTCTAGATATCCGTTAGCACGTAAAGGAATATTATTTGGGGGTCCAGCCATGGAGAAGAGTTTAGACACTAGGATAAGATAAGGAACACACCCATTATAAAGAAATCACATTAGGATTCTCTTTTTAAGCTGTTCCTTCAAACACTAGTGCTTAGGAAATCTATTGGAGGCACAAGCAGTCAAGGGTAGCCTAGGGTTAGGGTTAGGCTTAGGGCTAGGCTTAGGGTACGGCTTAGGGTACGGGTTCGGGGAGGGGTTCGGGTACGGCGTAGGGTATGGGTTAGGGTTAGGGTTAGGGTTAGTGTTAGGGTTAGGGCTCGGTTTAGGGTACGGGTTAGGATTAGGGTACGTGTTAGGGTTAGGGTAGGGGTTAGGGTTAGGGTACGCGTTAGGGTTAGGGTAGTTAGTAAACCTATCCCACTCTCTAGATACCCCTTAGCACGTAAAGGAATATTATTTGGGGGTCCAGCCATGGAGAAGAGTTTAGACACTAGGATAAGATAAGGAACACACCCATTATAAAGAAATCACATTAGGATTCTCTTTTTAAGCTGTTCCTTCAAACACTAGTGCTTAGGAAATCTATTGGAGGCAGAAGCAGTCAAGGGTAGCCTAGGGTTAGGGTTAGGCTTAGGGTTAGGCTTAGGGTACGGCTTAGGCTACGGGTTCGGGGAGGGGTTCGGGTACGGCGTAGGGTATGGTTTAGGGTTAGGGTTAGGGTTTGAGTTAGGGTTAGGGCTCGGTTTAGTGTACGGGTTAGGATTAGGGTACGTTTTAGGGTTAGGGTAGGGGTTAGGGTTAGGGTATGCGTTAGGGTTAGGGTAGTTATTAAACGTATCCCACTCTCTAGATACCCCTTAGCATGTAAAGGAATATTATTTGGGGGTCCAGCCATGGAGAAGAGTTTAGACACTAGGATAAGATAAGGAACACACCCATTATAAAGAAATCACATTAGGATTCTCTTTTTAAGCTGTTCCTTCAAACATTAGTGCTTAGGAAATCTGTTGGAGGCAGAAGCAGTCAAGGGTAGCCTAGGGTTAGGGTTAGGCTTAGGGTTAGGCTTAGGGTACGGCTTAGGGTACGGGTTTGGGGAGGGGTTCGGGTACGGTGTAGGGTATGGGTTAGGGTTAGGTTTAGGGTTAGTGTTAGGGTTAGGGCTCGGTTTAGGGTACGGGTTAGGATTAGGGTACGTGTTAGGGTTAGGGTAGGGGTTAGGGTTAGGGTACGCATTAGGGTTAGGGTAGTTATTAAACCTATCCCACTCTCTAGATACCCCTTAGCACGTAAAGGAATATTATTTGCGGGTCCAGCCATGGAGAAGAGTTTAGACACTAGGATAAAATAAGGAACACATACATTATAAAGAAATCACATTAGGATTCTCTTTTTAAGCTGTTCCTTCAAACACTAGTGCTTAGGAAATCTATTGGAGGCAGAAGCAGTCAAGGGTAGCCTAGGGTTAGGGTTAGGCTTAGGGTTAGGGTTAGGGTACGGCTTAGGGTAGGGGTTCGGGGAGGGGTTCGGGTACGGTGTAGGGTATGGGTTAGGGTTAGGGTTAGGGTTCGTGTTAGGGTTAGGGCTCGGTTTAGGGTACGGGTTAGGATTAGGGTACGTGTTAGGGTTAGGGTAGGGGTTAGGGTTAGGGTACGCATTAGGGTTAGGGTAGTTAGTAAACCTATCCCACTCTCTAGATACCCCTTAGCACGTAAAGGAATATTATTTGCGGGTCCAGCCATGGAGAAGAGTTTAGACACTAGGATAAGATAAGGAACACACCCATTATAAAGAAATCACATTAGGATTCTCTTTTTAAGCTGTTCCTTCAAACACTAGTGCTTAGGAAATCTATTGGAGGCACAAGCAGTCAAGGGTAGCCTAGGGTTAGGGTTAGGCTTAGGGTTAGGGTTAGGGTACGGCTTAGGGTACGGGTTCGGGGAGGGGTTCGGGTACGGCGTAGGGTATGGGTTAGGGTTAGGGTTAGGGTTTGAGTTAGGGTTAGGGCTCGGTTTAGTGTACGGGTTAGGATTAGGGTACGTTTTAGGGTTAGGGTAGGGGTTAGGGTTAGGGTACGCGTTAGGGTTAGGGTAGTTATTAAACATATCCCACTCTCTAGATACCCCTTAGCATGTAAAGGAATATTATTTGGGGGTCCAGCCATGGAGAAGAGTTTAGACACTAGGATAAGATAAGGAACACACCCATTATAAAGAAATCACATTAGGATTCTCTTTTTAAGCTGTTCCTTCAAACACTAGTGCTTAGGAAATCTATTGGAGGCAGAAGCACTCAAGTGTAGCCTAGGGTTAGGGTTAGGCTTAGGGTTAGGCTTAGGGTACGGCTTAGGGTACGGGTTCGGGGAGGGGTTCGGGTACGGCGTAGGGTATGGGTTAGGGTTAGGGTTAGGGTTAGTGTTAGGGTTAGGGCTCGGTTTAGGGTACGGGTTAGGATTAGGGTACGTGTTAGGGTTAGGGTAGGGGTTAGGGTTAGGGTACGCGTTAGGGTTAGGGTAGTTAGTAAACCTATCCCACTCTCTAGATACCCCTTAGCACGTAAAGGAATATTATTTGGGGGTCCAGCCATGGAGAAGAGTTTAGACACTAGGATAAGATAAGGAACACACCCATTATAAAGAAATCACATTAGGATTCTCTTTTTATGCTGTTCCTTAAAACACTAGTGCTTAGGAAATCTATTGGAGGCAGAAGCAGTCAAGGGTAGCCTAGGGTTAGGGTTAGGCTTAGGGTTAGGGTTAGGGTACGGCTTAGGGTACGGATTCGGGGAGGGGTGCGGGTACGGCGTAGGGTATGGGTTAGGGTTAGGGTTAGGGTTAGTGATAGGGTTAGGGCTCGGGTTAGGGTACGGGTTAGGATTAGGGTACGTGTTAGGGTTAGGGTAGGGGTTAGGGTTAGGGTACGCGATAGGGTTAGGGTAGTTATTAAACCTATCCCACTCTCTAGATACCCCTTAGCACGTAAAGTAATATTATATGGGGGTCCAGCCATGGAGAAGAGTTTAGACACTGGGATAAGATAAGGAACACACCCATTATAAAGAAATCACATTAGGATTCTCTTTTTAAGCTGTTTCTTAAAACACTAGTGCTTAGGAAATCTATTGGAGGCAGAAGCAGTCAAGGGTAGCCTAGGGTTAGGGTTAGGCTTAGGGTTAGGCTTAGGGTACGGCTTAGGGTACGGGTTCGGGGAGGGGTGCGGGTACGGCGTAGGGTATGGGTTAGGGTTAGGGTTAGGGTTAGTGTTAGGGTTAGGGCTCGGTTTAGGGTACGGGTTAGGATTAGGGTACGTGTTAGGGTTAGGGTAGGGGTTAGGGTTAGGGTACGTGTTAGGGTTAGGGTAGTTATTAAACCTATCCCACTCTCTAGACACTCCTTAGCACGTAAAGGAATATTATTTGGGGGTCCAGCCATGGAGAAGAGTTTAGACACTGGGATAAGGAACACACCCATTACAAAGAAATCACATTAGGATTCTCTTTTTATGCTGTTCCTTAAAACACTAGTGCTTAGGAAATCTATTGGAGGCAGAAGCAGTCAAGGGTAGCCTAGGGTTAGCGTTAGGCTTAGGGTTAGGGTTAGGGTACGGCTTAGGTTACGGATTTGGGGAGGGGTGCGGGTACGGCGTAGGGTATGGGTTAGGGTTAGGGTTAGGGTTAGTGATAGGGTTAGGGCTCGGTCTAAGGTACGGGTTAGGAATAGGGTACGTGTTAGGGTTAGGGTAGGGGTTAGGGTTAGGATAAGCGTTAGGGTTAGGGTAGTTATTAAACCTATCCCACTCTCTAGATACCCCTTAGCACGTAAAGGAATATTATTTGGGGGTCCAGCCATGGAGAAGAGTTTAGACACTGGGATAAGATAAGGAACACACCCATTATAAAGAAATCACATTAGGATTCTCTTTTTAAGCTGTTCCTTAAAACACTAGTGCTTAGGAAATCTATTGGAGGCAGAAGCAGTCAAGGGTAGCCTAGGGTTAGGGTTAGGCTTAGGGTTAGGCTTAGGGTACGGCTTAGGGTACGGATTCGGGGAGGGGTGCGGGTACGGCGTAGGGTATGGGTTAGGGTTAGGGTTAGGGTTAGTGATAGGGTTAGGGCTCGGGTTAGGGTACGGGTTAGGATTAGGGTACGTGTTAGGGTTAGGGTAGGGGTTAGGGTTAGGGTACGCGATAGGGTTAGGGTAGTTATTAAACCTATCCCACTCTCTAGATACCCCTTAGCACGTAAAGTAATATTATATGGGGGTCCAGCCATGGAGAAGAGTTTAGACACTGGGATAAGATAAGGAACACACCCATTATAAAGAAATCACATTAGGATTCTCTTTTTAAGCTGTTTCTTAAAACACTAGTGCTTAGGAAATCTATTGGAGGCAGAAGCAGTCAAGGGTAGCCTAGGGTTAGGGTTAGGCTTAGGGTTAGGCTTAGGGTACGGCTTAGGGTACGGGTTCGGGGAGGGGTGCGGGTACGGCGTAGGGTATGGGTTAGGGTTAGGGTTAGGGTTAGTGTTAGGGTTAGGGCTCGGTTTAGGTTACGGATTAGGAATAGGGTACGTGTTAGGGTTAGGGTAGGGGTTAGGGTTAGGGTACGTGTTAGGGTTAGGGTAGTTATTAAACCTATCCCACTCTCTAGACACCCCTTAGCACGTAAAGGAATATTATTTGGGGCTCCAGCCATGCAGAAGAGTTTAGACACTGGGATAAGATAAGGAACACACCCATTATAAAGAAATCACATTAGGATTCTCTTTTTAAGCTGTTCCTTAAAACATTAGTGCTTAGGAAATCTATTGGAGGCAGAAGCAGTCAAGGGTAGCCTAGGGTTAGGGTTAGGCTTAGGGTAAGGCTTAGGGTACGGCTTAGGGTACGGGTTCGGGGAGGGGTGCGGGTACGGCGTAGGGTATGGGTTAGGGTTAGGGTTAGGGTTAGTGTTAGGGTTAGGGCTCGGTTTAGGGTACGGGTTAGGATTAGGGTACGTGTTAGGGTTAGGGTAGGGGTTAGGGTTAGGGTACGCGTTAGGGTTAGGGTAGTTATTAAACCTATCCCACTCTCTAGATACCCCTTAGCACGTAAAGGAATATTATTTGGGGGTCCAGCCATGGAGAAGAGTTTAGACACTAGGATAAGATAAGGAACACACCCATTATAAAGAAATCACATTAGGATTCTCTTTTTATGCTGTTCCTTAAAACACTAGTGCTTAGGAAATCTATTGGAGGCAGAAGCAGTCAAGGGTAGCCTAGGGTTAGGGTTAGGCTTAGGGTTAGGCTTAGGGTACGGCTTAGGATACGGGTTCGGGGAGGGGTGCGGGTACGGCGTAGGGTATGGGTTAGGGTTAGGGTTAGGGTTAGTGTTAGGGTTAGGGCTCGGTTTAGGGTACGGGTTAGGATTAGGGTACGTGTTAGGGTTAGGGTAGGGGTTAGGGTTAGGGTACGTGTTAGGGTTAGGGTAGTTATTAAACCTATCCCACTCTCTAGACACTCCTTAGCACGTAAAGGAATATTATTTGGGGGTCCAGCCATGGAGAAGAGTTTAGACACTGGGATAAGGAACACACCCATTACAAAGAAATCACATTAGGATTCTCTTTTTATGCTGTTCCTTAAAACACTAGTGCTTAGGAAATCTATTGGAGGCAGAAGCAGTCAAGGGTAGCCTAGGGTTAGCGTTAGGCTTAGGGTTAGGGTTAGGGTACGGCTTAGGTTACGGATTTGGGGAGGGGTGCGGGTACGGCGTAGGGTATGGGTTAGGGTTAGGGTTAGGGTTAGTGATAGGGTTAGGGCTCGGTCTAAGGTACGGGTTAGGAATAGGGTACGTGTTAGGGTTAGGGTAGGGGTTAGGGTTAGGATAAGCGTTAGGGTTAGGGTAGTTATTAAACCTATCCCACTCTCTAGATACCCCTTAGCACGTAAAGGAATATTATTTGGGGGTCCAGCCATGGAGAAGAGTTTAGACACTGGGATAAGATAAGGAACACACCCATTATAAAGAAATCACATTAGGATTCTCTTTTTAAGCTGTTCCTTAAAACACTAGTGCTTAGGAAATCTATTGGAGGCAGAAGCAGTCAAGGGTAGCCTAGGGTTAGGGTTAGGCTTAGGGTTAGGCTTAGGGTACGGCTTAGGGTACGGATTCGGGGAGGGGTGCGGGTACGGCGTAGGGTATGGGTTAGGGTTAGGGTTAGGGTTAGTGATAGGGTTAGGGCTCGGGTTAGGGTACGGGTTAGGATTAGGGTACGTGTTAGGGTTAGGGTAGGGGTTAGGGTTAGGGTACGCGATAGGGTTAGGGTAGTTATTAAACCTATCCCACTCTCTAGATACCCCTTAGCACGTAAAGTAATATTATATGGGGGTCCAGCCATGGAGAAGAGTTTAGACACTGGGATAAGATAAGGAACACACCCATTATAAAGAAATCACATTAGGATTCTCTTTTTAAGCTGTTTCTTAAAACACTAGTGCTTAGGAAATCTATTGGAGGCAGAAGCAGTCAAGGGTAGCCTAGGGTTAGGGTTAGGCTTAGGGTTAGGCTTAGGGTACGGCTTAGGGTACGGGTTCGGGGAGGGGTGCGGGTACGGCGTAGGGTATGGGTTAGGGTTAGGGTTAGGGTTAGTGTTAGGGTTAGGGCTCGGTTTAGGTTACGGATTAGGAATAGGGTACGTGTTAGGGTTAGGGTAGGGGTTAGGGTTAGGGTACGTGTTAGGGTTAGGGTAGTTATTAAACCTATCCCACTCTCTAGACACCCCTTAGCACGTAAAGGAATATTATTTGGGGCTCCAGCCATGCAGAAGAGTTTAGACACTGGGATAAGATAAGGAACACACCCATTATAAAGAAATCACATTAGGATTCTCTTTTTAAGCTGTTCCTTAAAACATTAGTGCTTAGGAAATCTATTGGAGGCAGAAGCAGTCAAGGGTAGCCTAGGGTTAGGGTTAGGCTTAGGGTTAGGGTTAGGGTACGGCTTAGGGTACGGATTCGGGGAGGGGTGCGGGTACGGCGTAGGGTATGGGTTAGGGTTAGGGTTAGGGTTAGTGATAGGGTTAGGGCTCGGGTTAGGGTACGGGTTAGGATTAGGGTACGTGTTAGGGTTAGGGTAGGGGTTAGGGTTAGGGTACGCGTTAGGGTTAGGGTAGTTATTAAACCTATCCCACTCTCTAGATACCCCTTAGCACGTAAAGGAATATTATTTGGGGGTCCAGCCATGGAGAAGAGTTTAGACACTAGGATAAGATAAGGAACACACCCATTATAAAGAAATCACATTAGGATTCTCTTTTTATGCTGTTCCTTAAAACACTAGTGCTTAGGAAATCTATTGGAGGCAGAAGCAGTCAAGGGTAGCCTAGGGTTAGGGTTAGGCTTAGGGTTAGGCTTAGGGTACGGCTTAGGGTACGGGTTCGGGGAGGGGTGCGGGTACGGCGTAGGGTATGGGTTAGGGTTAGGGTTAGGGTTAGTGTTAGGGTTAGGGCTCGGTTTAGGGTACGGGTTAGGATTAGGGTACGTGTTAGGGTTAGGGTAGGGGTTAGGGTTAGGGTACGTGTTAGGGTTAGGGTAGTTATTAAACCTATCCCACTCTCTAGACACTCCTTAGCACGTAAAGGAATATTATTTGGGGGTCCAGCCATGGAGAAGAGTTTAGACACTGGGATAAGGAACACACCCATTACAAAGAAATCACATTAGGATTCTCTTTTTATGCTGTTCCTTAAAACACTAGTGCTTAGGAAATCTATTGGAGGCAGAAGCAGTCAAGGGTAGCCTAGGGTTAGCGTTAGGCTTAGGGTTAGGGTTAGGGTACGGCTTAGGTTACGGATTTGGGGAGGGGTGCGGGTACGGCGTAGGGTATGGGTTAGGGTTAGGGTTAGGGTTAGTGATAGGGTTAGGGCTCGGTCTAAGGTACGGGTTAGGAATAGGGTACGTGTTAGGGTTAGGGTAGGGGTTAGGGTTAGGATAAGCGTTAGGGTTAGGGTAGTTATTAAACCTATCCCACTCTCTAGATACCCCTTAGCACGTAAAGGAATATTATTTGGGGGTCCAGCCATGGAGAAGAGTTTAGACACTGGGATAAGATAAGGAACACACCCATTATAAAGAAATCACATTAGGATTCTCTTTTTAAGCTGTTCCTTAAAACACTAGTGCTTAGGAAATCTATTGGAGGCAGAAGCAGTCAAGGGTAGCCTAGGGTTAGGGTTAGGCTTAGGGTTAGGCTTAGGGTACGGCTTAGGGTACGGATTCGGGGAGGGGTGCGGGTACGGCGTAGGGTATGGGTTAGGGTTAGGGTTAGGGTTAGTGATAGGGTTAGGGCTCGGGTTAGGGTACGGGTTAGGATTAGGGTACGTGTTAGGGTTAGGGTAGGGGTTAGGGTTAGGGTACGCGATAGGGTTAGGGTAGTTATTAAACCTATCCCACTCTCTAGATACCCCTTAGCACGTAAAGTAATATTATATGGGGGTCCAGCCATGGAGAAGAGTTTAGACACTGGGATAAGATAAGGAACACACCCATTATAAAGAAATCACATTAGGATTCTCTTTTTAAGCTGTTTCTTAAAACACTAGTGCTTAGGAAATCTATTGGAGGCAGAAGCAGTCAAGGGTAGCCTAGGGTTAGGGTTAGGCTTAGGGTTAGGCTTAGGGTACGGCTTAGGGTACGGGTTCGGGGAGGGGTGCGGGTACGGCGTAGGGTATGGGTTAGGGTTAGGGTTAGGGTTAGTGTTAGGGTTAGGGCTCGGTTTAGGTTACGGATTAGGAATAGGGTACGTGTTAGGGTTAGGGTAGGGGTTAGGGTTAGGGTACGTGTTAGGGTTAGGGTAGTTATTAAACCTATCCCACTCTCTAGACACCCCTTAGCACGTAAAGGAATATTATTTGGGGCTCCAGCCATGCAGAAGAGTTTAGACACTGGGATAAGATAAGGAACACACCCATTATAAAGAAATCACATTAGGATTCTCTTTTTAAGCTGTTCCTTAAAACATTAGTGCTTAGGAAATCTATTGGAGGCAGAAGCAGTCAAGGGTAGCCTAGGGTTAGGGTTAGGCTTAGGGTAAGGCTTAGGGTACGGCTTAGGGTACGGGTTCGGGGAGGGGTGCGGGTACGGCGTAGGGTATGGGTTAGGGTTAGGGTTAGGGTTAGTGTTAGGGTTAGGGCTCGGTTTAGGGTACGGGTTAGGATTAGGGTACGTGTTAGGGTTAGGGTAGGGGTTAGGGTTAGGGTACGCGTTAGGGTTAGGGTAGTTATTAAACCTATCCCACTCTCTAGATACCCCTTAGCACGTAAAGGAATATTATTTGGGGGTCCAGCCATGGAGAAGAGTTTAGACACTAGGATAAGATAAGGAACACACCCATTATAAAGAAATCACATTAGGATTCTCTTTTTATGCTGTTCCTTAAAACACTAGTGCTTAGGAAATCTATTGGAGGCAGAAGCAGTCAAGGGTAGCCTAGGGTTAGGGTTAGGCTTAGGGTTAGGCTTAGGGTACGGCTTAGGATACGGGTTCGGGGAGGGGTGCGGGTACGGCGTAGGGTATGGGTTAGGGTTAGGGTTAGGGTTAGTGTTAGGGTTAGGGCTCGGTTTAGGGTACGGGTTAGGATTAGGGTACGTGTTAGGGTTAGGGTAGGGGTTAGGGTTAGGGTACGTGTTAGGGTTAGGGTAGTTATTAAACCTATCCCACTCTCTAGACACTCCTTAGCACGTAAAGGAATATTATTTGGGGGTCCAGCCATGGAGAAGAGTTTAGACACTGGGATAAGGAACACACCCATTACAAAGAAATCACATTAGGATTCTCTTTTTATGCTGTTCCTTAAAACACTAGTGCTTAGGAAATCTATTGGAGGCAGAAGCAGTCAAGGGTAGCCTAGGGTTAGCGTTAGGCTTAGGGTTAGGGTTAGGGTACGGCTTAGGTTACGGATTTGGGGAGGGGTGCGGGTACGGCGTAGGGTATGGGTTAGGGTTAGGGTTAGGGTTAGTGATAGGGTTAGGGCTCGGTCTAAGGTACGGGTTAGGAATAGGGTACGTGTTAGGGTTAGGGTAGGGGTTAGGGTTAGGATAAGCGTTAGGGTTAGGGTAGTTATTAAACCTATCCCACTCTCTAGATACCCCTTAGCACGTAAAGGAATATTATTTGGGGGTCCAGCCATGGAGAAGAGTTTAGACACTGGGATAAGATAAGGAACACACCCATTATAAAGAAATCACATTAGGATTCTCTTTTTAAGCTGTTCCTTAAAACACTAGTGCTTAGGAAATCTATTGGAGGCAGAAGCAGTCAAGGGTAGCCTAGGGTTAGGGTTAGGCTTAGGGTTAGGCTTAGGGTACGGCTTAGGGTACGGATTCGGGGAGGGGTGCGGGTACGGCGTAGGGTATGGGTTAGGGTTAGGGTTAGGGTTAGTGATAGGGTTAGGGCTCGGGTTAGGGTACGGGTTAGGATTAGGGTACGTGTTAGGGTTAGGGTAGGGGTTAGGGTTAGGGTACGCGATAGGGTTAGGGTAGTTATTAAACCTATCCCACTCTCTAGATACCCCTTAGCACGTAAAGTAATATTATATGGGGGTCCAGCCATGGAGAAGAGTTTAGACACTGGGATAAGATAAGGAACACACCCATTATAAAGAAATCACATTAGGATTCTCTTTTTAAGCTGTTTCTTAAAACACTAGTGCTTAGGAAATCTATTGGAGGCAGAAGCAGTCAAGGGTAGCCTAGGGTTAGGGTTAGGCTTAGGGTTAGGCTTAGGGTACGGCTTAGGGTACGGGTTCGGGGAGGGGTGCGGGTACGGCGTAGGGTATGGGTTAGGGTTAGGGTTAGGGTTAGTGTTAGGGTTAGGGCTCGGTTTAGGTTACGGATTAGGAATAGGGTACGTGTTAGGGTTAGGGTAGGGGTTAGGGTTAGGGTACGTGTTAGGGTTAGGGTAGTTATTAAACCTATCCCACTCTCTAGACACCCCTTAGCACGTAAAGGAATATTATTTGGGGCTCCAGCCATGCAGAAGAGTTTAGACACTGGGATAAGATAAGGAACACACCCATTATAAAGAAATCACATTAGGATTCTCTTTTTAAGCTGTTCCTTAAAACATTAGTGCTTAGGAAATCTATTGGAGGCAGAAGCAGTCAAGGGTAGCCTAGGGTTAGGGTTAGGCTTAGGGTAAGGCTTAGGGTACGGCTTAGGGTACGGGTTCGGGGAGGGGTGCGGGTACGGCGTAGGGTATGGGTTAGGGTTAGGGTTAGGGTTAGTGTTAGGGTTAGGGCTCGGTTTAGGGTACGGGTTAGGATTAGGGTACGTGTTAGGGTTAGGGTAGGGGTTAGGGTTAGGGTACGCGTTAGGGTTAGGGTAGTTATTAAACCTATCCCACTCTCTAGATACCCCTTAGCACGTAAAGGAATATTATTTGGGGGTCCAGCCATGGAGAAGAGTTTAGACACTAGGATAAGATAAGGAACACACCCATTATAAAGAAATCACATTAGGATTCTCTTTTTATGCTGTTCCTTAAAACACTAGTGCTTAGGAAATCTATTGGAGGCAGAAGCAGTCAAGGGTAGCCTAGGGTTAGGGTTAGGCTTAGGGTTAGGCTTAGGGTACGGCTTAGGATACGGGTTCGGGGAGGGGTGCGGGTATGGCGTAGGGTATGGGTTAGGGTTAGGGTTAGGGTTAGTGTTAGGGTTAGGGCTCGGTTTAGGGTACGGGTTAGGATTAGGGTACGTGTTAGGGTTAGGGTAGGGGTTAGGGTTAGGGTACGTGTTAGGGTTAGGGTAGTTATTAAACCTATCCCACTCTCTAGACACTCCTTAGCACGTAAAGGAATATTATTTGGGGGTCCAGCCATGGAGAAGAGTTTAGACACTGGGATAAGGAACACACCCATTACAAAGAAATCACATTAGGATTCTCTTTTTAAGCTGTTCCTTAAAACACTAGTGCTTAGGAAATCTATTGGAGGCAGAAGCAGTCAAGGGTAGCCTAGGGTTAGGGTTAGGCTTAGGGTTAGGGTTAGGGTACGGCTTAGGGTACGGATTTGGGGAGTGGTGCGGGTACGGCGTAGGGTATGGGTTAGGGTTAGGGTTAGGGTTAGTGATAGGGTTAGGGCTCGGTTTAAGGTACGGGTTAGGAATAGGGTACGTGTTAGGGTTAGGGTAGGGGTTAGGGTTAGGATACGCGTTAGGGTTAGGGTAGTTATTAAACCTATCCCACTCTCTAGATACCCCTTAGCACGTAAAGGAATATTATTTGGGGGTCCAGCCATGGAGAAGAGTTTAGACACTGGGATAAGATAAGGAACACACCCATTATAAAGAAATCACATTAGGATTCTCTTTTTAAGCTGTTCCTTAAAACACTAGTGCTTAGGAAATCTATTGGAGGCAGAAGCAGTCAAGGGTAGCCTAGGGTTAGGTTTAGGCATAGGGTTAGGGTTAGGGTACGGCTTAGGGTACGGGTACGGGGAGGGGTGCGGGTACGGCGTAGGGTATGGGTTAGGGTTAGGGTTAGGGTTAGTGTTAGGGTTAGGGCTCGGTTTAGGGTACGGGTTAGGATTAGGGTACGTGTTAGGGTTAGGGTAGGGGTTAGGGTTAGGGTACGCGTTAGGGTTAGGGTAGTTATTAAACCTATCCCACTCTCTAGATACCCCTTAGCACGTAAAGGAATATTATTTGGGGGTCCAGCCATGGAGAAGAGTTTAGACACTGGGATAAGATAAGGAACACACGCATTATAAAGAAATCACATTAGGATTCTCTTTTTAAGCTGTTCCTTAAAACACTAGTGCTTAGGAAATCTATTGGAGGCAGAAGCAGTCAAGGGTAGCCTAGGGTTAGGGTTAGGCTTAGGGTTAGGCTTAGGGTACGGCTTAGGGTACGGATTCGGGGAGGGGTGCGGGTACGGCGTAGGGTATGGGTTAGGGTTAGGGTTAGGGTTAGTGATAGGGTTAGGGCTCGGGTTAGGGTACGGGTTAGGATTAGGGTACGTGTTAGGGTTAGGGTAGGGGTTAGGGTTAGGGTACGCGATAGGGTTAGGGTAGTTATTAAACTTATCCCACTCTCTAGATACCCCTTAGCACGTAAAGTAATATTATATGGGGGTCCAGCCATGGAGAAGAGTTTAGACACTGGGATAAGATAAGGAACACACCCATTATAAAGAAATCACATTAGGATTCTCTTTTTAAGCTGTTTCTTAAAACACTAGTGCTTAGGAAATCTATTGGAGGCAGAAGCAGTCAAGGGTAGCCTAGGGTTAGGGTTAGGCTTAGGGTTAGGCTTAGGGTACGGCTTAGGGTACGGGTTCGGGGAGGGGTGCGGGTACGGCGTAGGGTATGGGTTAGGGTTAGGGTTAGGGTTAGTGTTAGGGTTAGGGCTCGGTTTAGGGTACGGGTTAGGATTAGGGTACGTGTTAGGGTTAGGGTAGGGGTTAGGGTTAGGGTATGCGTTAGGGTTAGGGTAGTTATTAAACCTATCCCACTCTCTAGATACCCCTTAGCACGTAAAGGAATATTATTTGGGGGTCCAGCCATGGAGAAGAGTTTAGACACTAGGATAAGATAAGGAACACACCCATTATAAAGAAATCACATTAGGATTCTCTTTTTATGCTGTTCCTTAAAACACTAGTGCTTAGGAAATCTATTGGAGGCAGAAGCAGTCAAGGGTAGCCTAGGGTTAGGGTTAGGCTTAGGGTTAGGCTTAGGGTACGGCTTAGGATACGGGTTCGGGGAGGGGTGCGGGTACGGCGTAGGGTATGGGTTAGGGTTAGGGTTAGGGTTAGTGTTAGGGTTAGGGCTCGGTTTAGGGTACGGGTTAGGATTAGGGTACGTGTTAGGGTTAGGGTAGGGGTTAGGGTTAGGGTACGTGTTAGGGTTAGGGTAGTTATTAAACCTATCCCACTCTCTAGACACTCCTTAGCACGTAAAGGAATATTATTTGGGGGTCCAGCCATGGAGAAGAGTTTAGACACTGGGATAAGGAACACACCCATTACAAAGAAATCACATTAGGATTCTCTTTTTAAGCTGTTCCTTAAAACACTAGTGCTTAGGAAATCTATTGGAGGCAGAAGCAGTCAAGGGTAGCCTAGGGTTAGGGTTAGGCTTAGGGTTAGGCTTAGGGTACGGCTTAGGATACGGGTACGGGGAGGGGTGCGGGTACGGCGTAGGGTATGGGTTAGGGTTAGGGTTAGGGTTAGTGATAGGGTTAGGGCTCGGTCTAAGGTACGGGTTAGGAATAGGGTACGTGTTAGGGTTAGGGTAGGGGTTAGGGTTAGGATAAGCGTTAGGGTTAGGGTAGTTATTAAACCTATCCCACTCTCTAGATACCCCTTAGCACGTAAAGGAATATTATTTGGGGGTCCAGCCATGGAGAAGAGTTTAGACACTGGGATAAGATAAGGAACACACCCATTATAAAGAAATCACATTAGGATTCTCTTTTTAAGCTGTTCCTTAAAACACTAGTGCTTAGGAAATCTATTGGAGGCAGAAGCAGTCAAGGGTAGCCTAGGGTTAGGGTTAGGCTTAGGGTTAGGCTTAGGGTACGGCTTAGGGTACGGATTCGGGGAGGGGTGCGGGTACGGCGTAGGGTATGGGTTAGGGTTAGGGTTAGGGTTAGTGTTAGGGTTAGGGCTCGGTTTAGGTTACGGGTTAGGAATAGGGTACGTGTTAGGGTTAGGGTAGGGGTTAGGGTTAGGGTACGTGTTAGGGTTAGGGTAGTTATTAAACCTATCCCACTCTCTAGACACCCCTTAGCACGTAAAGGAATATTATTTGGGGCTCCAGCCATGCAGAAGAGTTTAGACACTGGGATAAGATAAGGAACACACCCATTATAAAGAAATCACATTAGGATTCTCTTTTTAAGCTGTTCCTTAAAACATTAGTGCTTAGGAAATCTATTGGAGGCAGAAGCAGTCAAGGGTAGCCTAGGGTTAGGGTTAGGCTTAGGGTAAGGCTTAGGGTACGGCTTAGGGTACGGGTTCGGGGAGGGGTGCGGGTACGGCGTAGGGTATGGGTTAGGGTTAGGGTTAGGGTTAGTGTTAGGGTTAGGGCTCGGTTTAGGGTACGGGTTAGGATTAGGGTACGTGTTAGGGTTAGGGTAGGGGTTAGGGTTAGGGTACGCGTTAGGGTTAGGGTAGTTATTAAACCTATCCCACTCTCTAGATACCCCTTAGCACGTAAAGGAATATTATTTGGGGGTCCAGCCATGGAGAAGAGTTTAGACACTAGGATAAGATAAGGAACACACCCATTATAAAGAAATCACATTAGGATTCTCTTTTTATGCTGTTCCTTAAAACACTAGTGCTTAGGAAATCTATTGGAGGCAGAAGCAGTCAAGGGTAGCCTAGGGTTAGGGTTAGGCTTAGGGTTAGGCTTAGGGTACGGCTTAGGATACGGGTTCGGGGAGGGGTGCGGGTACGGCGTAGGGTATGGGTTAGGGTTAGGGTTAGGGTTAGTGTTAGGGTTAGGGCTCGGTTTAGGGTACGGGTTAGGATTAGGGTACGTGTTAGGGTTAGGGTAGGGGTTAGGGTTAGGGTACGTGTTAGGGTTAGGGTAGTTATTAAACCTATCCCACTCTCTAGACACTCCTTAGCACGTAAAGGAATATTATTTGGGGGTCCAGCCATGGAGAAGAGTTTAGACACTGGGATAAGGAACACACCCATTACAAAGAAATCACATTAGGATTCTCTTTTTAAGCTGTTCCTTAAAACACTAGTGCTTAGGAAATCTATTGGAGGCAGAAGCAGTCAAGGGTAGCCTAGGGTTAGGGTTAGGCTTAGGTTTAGGGTTAGGGTACGGCTTAGGGTAGGGGTTCGGGGAGGGGTTTGGGTACGGCGTAGGGTATGGGTTAGGGTTAGGGTTAGGGTTCGTGTTAGGGTTAGGGCTCGGTTTAGGGTACGGGTTAGGATTAGGGTACGTGTTAGGGTTAGGGTAGGGGTTAGGGTTAGGGTACGCATTAGGGTTAGGGTAGTTAGTAAACCTATCCCACTCTCTAGATACCCCTTAGCACGTAAAGGAATATTATTTGCGGGTCCAGCCATGGAGAAGAGTTTAGACACTAGGATAAGATAAGGAACACACCCATTATAAAGAAATCACATTAGGATTCTCTTTTTAAGCTGTTCCTTCAAACACTAGTGCTTAGGAAATCTATTGGAGGCACAAGCAGTCAAGGGTAGCCTAGGGTTAGGGTTAGGCTTAGGGTTAGGCTTAGGGTACGGCTTAGGGTACGGGTTCGGGGAGGGGTTCGGGTACGGCGTAGGGTATGGGTTAGGGTTAGGGTTAGGGTTAGTGTTAGGGTTAGGGCTCGGTTTAGGGTACGGGTTAGGATTAGGGTACGTGTTAGGGTTAGGGTAGGGGTTAGGGTTAGGGTACGCGTTAGGGTTAGGGTAGTTAGTAAACCTATCCCACTCTCTAGATACCCCTTAGCACGTAAAGGAATATTATTTGGGGGTCCAGCCATGGAGAAGAGTTTAGACACTAGGATAAGATAAGGAACACACCCATTATAAAGAAATCACATTAGGATTCTGTTTTTAAGCCGTTCCTTAAAACACTAGTGCTTAGGAAATCTATTGGAGGCAGAAGCAGTCAAGGGTAGCCTAGGGTTAGGGTTAGGCTTAGGGTTAGGCTTAGGGTACGGCTTAGGGTACGGGTTCGGGGAGGGGTTCGGGTACGGCGTAGGGTATGGGTTAGGGTTAGGGTTAGGGTTAGTGTTAGGGTTAGGGCTCGGTTCAGGGTACGGGTTAGGATTAGGGTACGTGTTAGGGTTAGGGTAGGGGTTAGGGTTAGGGTACGTGTTAGGGTTAGGGTAGTTATTAAACCTATCCCACTCTCTAGATATCCGTTAGCACGTAAAGGAATATTATTTGGGGGTCCAGCCATGGAGAAGAGTTTAGACACTAGGATAAGATAAGGAACACACCCATTATAAAGAAATCACATTAGGATTCTCTTTTAAGCTGTTCCTTCAAACACTAGTGCTTAGGAAATCTATTGGAGGCACAAGCAGTCAAGGGTAGCCTAGGGTTAGGGTTAGGCTTAGGGCTAGGCTTAGGGTACGGCTTAGGGTACGGGTTCGGGGAGGGGTTCGGGTACGGCGTAGGGTATGGGTTAGGGTTAGGGTTAGGGTTAGTGTTAGGGTTAGGGCTCGGTTTAGGGTACGGGTTAGGATTAGGGTACGTGTTAGGGTTAGGGTAGGGGTTAGGGTTAGGGTACGCGTTAGGGTTAGGGTAGTTAGTAAACCTATCCCACTCTCTAGATACCCCTTAGCACGTAAAGGAATATTATTTGGGGGTCCAGCCATGGAGAAGAGTTTAGACACTAGGATAAGATAAGGAACACACCCATTATAAAGAAATCACATTAGGATTCTCTTTTTAAGCTGTTCCTTCAAACACTAGTGCTTAGGAAATCTATTGGAGGCAGAAGCAGTCAAGGGTAGCCTAGGGTTAGGGTTAGGCTTAGGGTTAGGCTTAGGGTACGGCTTAGGCTACGGGTTCGGGGAGGGGTTCGGGTACGGCGTAGGGTATGGGTTAGGGTTAGGGTTAGGGTTAGTGTTAGGGTTAGGGCTCGGTTTAGGGTACGGGTTAGGATTAGGGTACGTGTTAGGGTTAGGGTAGGGGTTAGGGTTAGGGTACGCGTTAGGGTTAGGGTAGTTATTAAACCTATCCCACTCTCTAGATACCCCTTAGCACGTAAAGGAATATTATTTGGGGGTCCAGCCATGGAGAAGAGTTTAGACACTAGGATAAGATAAGGAACACACCCATAATAAAGAAATCACATTAGGATTCTCTTTTTAAGCTGTTCCTTCAAACACTAGTGCTTAGGAAATCTGTTGGAGGCAGAAGCAGTCAAGGGTAGCCTAGGGTTAGGGTTAGGCTTAGGGTTAGGCTTAGGGTACGGCTTAGGGTACGGGTTTGGGGAGGGGTTCGGGTACGGTGTAGGGTATGGGTTAGGGTTAGGTTTAGGGTTAGTGTTAGGGTTAGGGCTCGGTTTAGGGTACGGGTTAGGATTAGGGTACGTGTTAGGGTTAGGGTAGGGGTTAGGGTTAGGGTACGCGTTAGGGTTAGGGTAGTTATTAAACCTATCCCACTCTCTAGATACCCCTTAGCACGTAAAGGAATATTATTTGCGGGTCCAGCCATGGAGAAGAGTTTAGACACTAGGATAAAATAAGGAACACATACATTATAAAGAAATCACATTAGGATTCTCTTTTTAAGCTGTTCCTTAAAACACTAGTGCTTAGGAAATCTATTGGAGGCAGAAGCAGTCAAGGGTAGCCTAGGGTTAGGGTTAGGCTTAGGTTTAGGGTTAGGGTACGGCTTAGGGTAGGGGTTCGGGGAGGGGTTTGGGTACGGCGTAGGGTATGGGTTAGGGTTAGGGTTAGGGTTCGTGTTAGGGTTAGGGCTCGGTTTAGGGTACGGGTTAGGATTAGGGTAAGTGTTAGGGTTAGGGTAGGGGTTAGGGTTAGGGTACGCATTAGGGTTAGGGTAGTTATTAAACCTATCCCACTCTCTAGATACCCCTTAGCACGTAAAGGAATATTATTTGGGGGTCCAGCCATGGAGAAGAGTTTAGACACTAGGATAAGATAAGGAACACACCCATTATAAAGAAATCACATTAGGATTCTCTTTTTAAGCTGTTTCTTCAAACACTAGTGCTTAGGAAATCTATTGGAGGCAGAAGCAGTCAAGGGTAGCCTAGGGTTAGGGTTAGGCTTAGGGTTAGGCTTAGGGTACGGCTTAGGGTACGGGTTCGGGGAGGGGTTCGGGTACGGCGTAGGGTATGGGTTAGGGTTAGGGTTAGGGTTAGTGTTAGGGTTAGGGCTCGGTTCAGGGTACGGGTTAGGATTAGGGTACGTGTTAGGGTTAGGGTAGGGGTTAGTTAGGGTACGCGTTAGGGTTAGGGAAGTTATTAAACCTATCCCACTCTCTAGATACCCCTTAGCACGTAAAGGAATATTATTTGCGGGTCCAGCCATGGAGAAGAGTTTAGACACTAGGATAAAATAAGGAACACATACATTATAAAGAAATCACATTCGGATTCTCTTTTTAAGTTGTTCCTTAAAACACTAGTGCTTAGGAAATCTATTGGAGGCAGAAGCAGTCAAGGGTAGCCTAGGGTTAGGGTTAGGCTTAGGGTTAGGGTTAGGGTACGGCTTAGGGTAGGGGTTCGGGGAGGGGTTCGGGTACGGCGTAGGGTATGGGTTAGGGTTAGGGTTAGGGTTCGTGTTAGGGTTAGGGCTCGGTTTAGGGTACGGGTTAGGATTAGGGTACGTGTTAGGGTTAGGGTAGGGGTTAGGGTTAGGGTACGCATTAGGGTTAGGGTAGTTAGTAAACCTATCCCACTCTCTAGATTACCCCTTAGCACGTAAAGGAATATTATTTGCGGGTCCAGCCATGGAGAAGAGTTTAGACACTAGGATAAGATAAGGAACACACCCATTATAAAGAAATCACATTAGGATTCTCTTTTTAAGCTGTTCCTTCAAACACTAGTGCTTAGGAAATCTATTGGAGGCACAAGCAGTCAAGGGTAGCCTAGGGTTAGGGTTAGGCTTAGGGTTAGGCTTAGGGTACGGCTTAGGGTACGGGTTTGGGGAGGGGTTCGGGTACGGCGTAGGGTATGGGTTAGGGTTAGGGTTAGGGTTAGTGTTAGGGTTAGGGCTCGGTTTAGGGTACGGGTTAGGATTAGGGTACGTGTTAGGGTTAGGGTAGGGGTTAGGGTTAGGGTACGCGTTAGGGTTAGGGTAGTTAGTAAACCTATCCCACTCTCTAGATACCCCTTAGCACGTAAAGGAATATTATTTGGGGGTCCAGCCATGGAGAAGAGTTTAGACACTAGGATAAGATAAGGAACACACCCATTATAAAGAAATCACATTAGGATTCTGTTTTTAAGCCGTTCCTTAAAACACTAGTGCTTAGGAAATCTATTGGAGGCAGAAGCAGTCAAGGGTAGCCTAGGGTTAGGGTTAGGCTTAGGGTTAGGCTTAGGGTACGGCTTAGGGTACGGGTTCGGGGAGGGGTTCGGGTACGGCGTAGGGTATGGGTTAGGGTTAGGGTTAGGGTTAGTGTTAGGGTTAGGGCTCGGTTCAGGGTACGGGTTAGGATTAGGGTACGTGTTAGGGTTAGGGTAGGGGTTAGGGTTAGGGTACGTGTTAGGGTTAGGGTAGTTATTAAACCTATCCCACTCTCTAGATATCCGTTAGCACGTAAAGGAATATTATTTGGGGGTCCAGCCATGGAGAAGAGTTTAGACACTAGGATAAGATAAGGAACACACCCATTATAAAGAAATCACATTAGGATTCTCTTTTTAAGCTGTTCCTTCAAACACTAGTGCTTAGGAAATCTATTGGAGGCACAAGCAGTCAAGGGTAGCCTAGGGTTAGGGTTAGGCTTAGGGCTAGGCTTAGGGTACGGCTTAGGGTACGGGTTCGGGGAGGGGTTCGGGTACGGCGTAGGGTATGGGTTAGGGTTAGGGTTAGGGTTAGTGTTAGGGTTAGGGCTCGGTTTAGGGTACGGGTTAGGATTAGGGTACGTGTTAGGGTTAGGGTAGGGGTTAGGGTTAGGGTACGCGTTAGGGTTAGGGTAGTTAGTAAACCTATCCCACTCTCTAGATACCCCTTAGCACGTAAAGGAATATTATTTGGGGGTCCAGCCATGGAGAAGAGTTTAGACACTAGGATAAGATAAGGAACACACCCATTATAAAGAAATCACATTAGGATTCTCTTTTTAAGCTGTTCCTTCAAACACTAGTGCTTAGGAAATCTATTGGAGGCAGAAGCAGTCAAGGGTAGCCTAGGGTTAGGGTTAGGCTTAGGGTTAGGCTTAGGGTACGGCTTAGGCTACGGGTTCGGGGAGGGGTTCGGGTACGGCGTAGGGTATGGTTTAGGGTTAGGGTTAGGGTTTGAGTTAGGGTTAGGGCTCGGTTTAGTGTACGGGTTAGGATTAGGGTACGTTTTAGGGTTAGGGTAGGGGTTAGGGTTAGGGTATGCGTTAGGGTTAGGGTAGTTATTAAACGTATCCCACTCTCTAGATACCCCTTAGCATGTAAAGGAATATTATTTGGGGGTCCAGCCATGGAGAAGAGTTTAGACACTAGGATAAGATAAGGAACACACCCATTATAAAGAAATCACATTAGGATTCTCTTTTTAAGCTGTTCCTTCAAACATTAGTGCTTAGGAAATCTGTTGGAGGCAGAAGCAGTCAAGGGTAGCCTAGGGTTAGGGTTAGGCTTAGGGTTAGGCTTAGGGTACGGCTTAGGGTACGGGTTTGGGGAGGGGTTCGGGTACGGTGTAGGGTATGGGTTAGGGTTAGGTTTAGGGTTAGTGTTAGGGTTAGGGCTCGGTTTAGGGTACGGGTTAGGATTAGGGTACGTGTTAGGGTTAGGGTAGGGGTTAGGGTTAGGGTACGCATTAGGGTTAGGGTAGTTATTAAACCTATCCCACTCTCTAGATACCCCTTAGCACGTAAAGGAATATTATTTGCGGGTCCAGCCATGGAGAAGAGTTTAGACACTAGGATAAAATAAGGAACACATACATTATAAAGAAATCACATTAGGATTCTCTTTTTAAGCTGTTCCTTCAAACACTAGTGCTTAGGAAATCTATTGGAGGCAGAAGCAGTCAAGGGTAGCCTAGGGTTAGGGTTAGGCTTAGGGTTAGGGTTAGGGTACGGCTTAGGGTAGGGGTTCGGGGAGGGGTTCGGGTACGGTGTAGGGTATGGGTTAGGGTTAGGGTTAGGGTTCGTGTTAGGGTTAGGGCTCGGTTTAGGGTACGGGTTAGGATTAGGGTACGTGTTAGGGTTAGGGTAGGGGTTAGGGTTAGGGTACGCATTAGGGTTAGGGTAGTTAGTAAACCTATCCCACTCTCTAGATACCCCTTAGCACGTAAAGGAATATTATTTGCGGGTCCAGCCATGGAGAAGAGTTTAGACACTAGGATAAGATAAGGAACACACCCATTATAAAGAAATCACATTAGGATTCTCTTTTTAAGCTGTTCCTTCAAACACTAGTGCTTAGGAAATCTATTGGAGGCACAAGCAGTCAAGGGTAGCCTAGGGTTAGGGTTAGGCTTAGGGTTAGGGTTAGGGTACGGCTTAGGGTACGGGTTCGGGGAGGGGTTCGGGTACGGCGTAGGGTATGGGTTAGGGTTAGGGTTAGGGTTTGAGTTAGGGTTAGGGCTCGGTTTAGTGTACGGGTTAGGATTAGGGTACGTTTTAGGGTTAGGGTAGGGGTTAGGGTTAGGGTACGCGTTAGGGTTAGGGTAGTTATTAAACATATCCCACTCTCTAGATACCCCTTAGCATGTAAAGGAATATTATTTGGGGGTCCAGCCATGGAGAAGAGTTTAGACACTAGGATAAGATAAGGAACACACCCATTATAAAGAAATCACATTAGGATTCTCTTTTTAAGCTGTTCCTTCAAACACTAGTGCTTAGGAAATCTATTGGAGGCAGAAGCACTCAAGTGTAGCCTAGGGTTAGGGTTAGGCTTAGGGTTAGGCTTAGGGTACGGCTTAGGGTACGGGTTCGGGGAGGGGTTCGGGTACGGCGTAGGGTATGGGTTAGGGTTAGGGTTAGGGTTAGTGTTAGGGTTAGGGCTCGGTTTAGGGTACGGGTTAGGATTAGGGTACGTGTTAGGGTTAGGGTAGGGGTTAGGGTTAGGGTACGCGTTAGGGTTAGGGTAGTTAGTAAACCTATCCCACTCTCTAGATACCCCTTAGCACGTAAAGGAATATTATTTGGGGGTCCAGCCATGGAGAAGAGTTTAGACACTAGGATAAGATAAGGAACACACCCATTATAAAGAAATCACATTAGGATTCTCTTTTTATGCTGTTCCTTAAAACACTAGTGCTTAGGAAATCTATTGGAGGCAGAAGCAGTCAAGGGTAGCCTAGGGTTAGGGTTAGGCTTAGGGTTAGGCTTAGGGTACGGCTTAGGGTACGGATTCGGGGAGGGGTGCA